>NC_134484.1:376418412-376561076 GCF_040206685.1 Ascaphus truei | reverse complement strand
AGAGAGGTATGATGTGAACCAGGATAGAGCTTTGTTGTGGTTACCAAGAGAGTTTAGAATATGCAGGAGAGAAAGCAATCCACAGTATCAAAAGCAGCAGAGACATCGAGTAGGATTAGTAGGAGAAAGTGACTTTAGCATTTAGCTCCATGTAGATCATTGGCTACTTTAGTAAGCACAATCTCTGTTGAGTGAGCTATATGAAAGCTAGAATTGTATGAAAGCCAGAATGCAGGGAGTCCAGGAGGGCATGGGAGTTAATAAAGTTGATCATACAGAACACAAGACATTCTAGCAACTTGGAGGCAAACGCCAGGAGGCATACAGGTTGGTACTTAGTAAGGCACGTAGGGTCTAGGTTGTTTTTGAGATTAGGTGTGACCACCACATGTTTAAAGGAAGAGGGTAATGTGCCACACGTCAGAAAGGAACTGTAGATGTGGGTGAGAGTGGGGACTAAGGCAAGAGTAAGATTTCTGATAAGGTGTGAGGGGATAGGATTGAGAGGACATGTGGTAGAGGGAAAATAGAAGATCAGCCTAGAAACTTCCAAGTGTGTAAGAGGAGAAAAGGAGGCAAGAGTGGAAGAAGAAGGTTTAGGTAGAAGCATAGTAGAGAAGAAGGGTACGGAATGAATCTCCTTGTGGATAGCATCTACCTTGCTTTTAAAGTACAGGTGCACCGACGAGTATTCCAAAACTTGCCTTGGAAATTCTGGGACAATATCCAGGTAATGCTGCCAACATTTCAGTGAAATTTCTGCAGACAGACTAATGGCCCATCGGATTAACACAGCGGGGGTCCCTGGCAGTCCCATTCAAACTGAATGGGACTGCCAGGGACCCCCGCTGTGTTAATCCGATGGGTCATTAGTTTTTCTGCAGAAATGTCACAGAAAATGTTGCAGCGTTACTGGGGTATTGTTGGTGATTGCCCCAGATTTTCCAAGGCAAGTTTTGGAATACTCGTCGGCGCACCTGTAGTTAATAGATTTTTGTGGACACCATTAACTGTGAGTGCCTCTACCATTTACAACTTTAGTCCCAACATTTACACTAGGAATATTCTTGTAAACAATTTCGCAGCTTATACTGTATACAAAATTATGCAAAATGTGGGAAATATTGCCATTTTTGTCAAATATTCATTTTAAATCTGTCAACATTTTTAAGTCATTTTAGAAAATACTATGGTCTCATGACCGAAATTACTTGCACATTGGTATTGTGGACTTGCAATGTTTTTAGGGCAAATCTTGAATTTTTTCACAAAAAAATCTGCACGTTTTGCCATGTTCAAGAACTTTTATGAAAAGTTTGCACAGCTCTATTTGGCAGGCAAACAATGAAACTTAATGGTGTAGCCAATCCACCACAAAGTCTCTGCATCTGTTATATAACACGGAATTGTTTTTTTTTAATAATCTATTACTGCTTCGATGTTGCAGTGATAAACTAGATATTACTAGATATACTATTAATAAATGCCTTACAATATTTTCCCATCTACAAAGAAGTAATATACTGCAAAGAATGTTTAAAGGTATAATATTTTTATATTTGTCATATTTAGAGAATTGTAGAAAAATGTGGAAATTGTATCATAAAGTAGATCCGTATCTGATAGATAATAATTGGAAGTCGACTAATATGAGTGGCCTACAGGCTATATCGTTGGAGTGGAAAGGCAATAGAAATGAGTAACATAGTTTCTTACAACAATTGCAGTGATTTTATGAACATCCAGAGGCTGTAGCAAGCATAAATATAGAACAGGGGCTCAGCATTCAATTTCATTTATCAATATTTTGGACTCATTTTGGGACCTGCCTCAGGATCCTAAAGAAGGTTTTGGGGAAGGGAGACACCACTAATACAAATAATTATCTCCTGCCTAGAAGATTATAATATGTGCAGCACAATATTGCAGTAAAGTTCTAATAATAAAAATAATAATAATAATATATATATATAATTATCTATAGTCATTCCATTTCTCCCACTGGAGTTTCTAGTGAGAATACAGATACTCCATCAAGTAATGCTATTGGTAAGTACTGTATTTATGAGCATGAAATGTGTCCCATCTATTCAGGTCACGTCCAAATACTGTAAATCTGCCTCTTCCTCTCATCTGGCATTCATTCTGTCTCCGGCATGCTTTAAAGTAACCTGCAGAGTACTGTACATAGTAAGCTATTAAACATTTTATGTGCCATGAAAAGTTACAGTAACATAATTAGCTGCATGAATAACATTATAAAATAGATTTAGATAGGAATCTGTTATATTAATTCAATGCTGTGGACCTGGAATGCATAGATCTGTGTGTTGCCTACAACTGTGATTTGAAGGGTTATACCAAGCATCAACAGTGGGCTTAAGCTGCACAATTTTATTACTCCAAGACTTTTTCTATTATTTATTTTGCTTAGTGCATGCATTGCTTGTGTAACCCTTCCTGCCGGGCTCTAAAGGAGTGGAACGGTGTTTCCCTGGGCCCTTCTGATCCTGACCCCATGTGTGAGAAACAATCCCAATTACATGTATGTAGTGTGGTGCACCTGCTGGCAAAAGGACTCCTGAGTCTCCCGCTTGATGTGGTTGGGGATATCACCATGACAGGCGTCTGAGGTAGTGTTCTGAGTCCTACTCACATTTGGTACAGCGCCTCCATCCCATCAGGATCCCCACGGTAGCAGGGAGGAGTTTCTGACGGGGAACTCATAGGTGCACCTTCTCCCTGAGTAACTCCACGCACAGGCAAGAAGGGTCTTTCCATGGCATCTTTATTGACATGTCTTTTGGCAGACTGCCCATCACAGGGGCCAACACTTAGCCGCACATCTTGTAGAGGCCCTCCATTCAGAAGATTCCTCATGTCCTCCAATTAAGTTGTTCTTCCACCTCTCCCCTAAGGGAGACCACCAGCTGTGCCAGAGCCCTGGACACAGTGTGTAATCTACTTATCACTTTGCCACTCTGACAGACAGACTTGAACTGCTGCAGACACTTCCTCAGGATGAATATATCACACTGAACTGAGCCAGTAGAACACACTAACTTTTGGGAGTGCTGTGCAATATATAGGCTCCAGAAAGACCCACCTCTGTGTCACTAACAGTGGACACAAAGCATGCTGTCACTTCCTTTGCTACATATGACACATCACAGTGGTTTGAGGGCAAACCTCCATGATGACTACTGGCAACCCTGCCTTCTTACCAGGATTACTGCCAGCAAGAGAGAGACGTGTACACCAATTTTACACATGGCTACAGGAGTTTACATCGAGTTGAACTATATACATAGCAGTGCTCAGTCTCTCATATCTGTTCATTGTGTTGGGTCCATGCAGGCTGAACATGGATTCTTGAAGGTAGAATTAGGATGGGAGCCAGGAACCTTTATATTACAAACAAGAGCTTTATTCACATCTGTTGATAATGCTCACAATACATAAAGGCAGACTTCACTTCAGACATTTAACTGGTGGCAAATAATAGGGTTACTCTGTGCTTCTTCTCCCGATAGCTCTCACTCCCACAATGGAGAGGTACTTAGGCTTGTTTCCTTGAGTTAGACTAGTAATCTCCTGCATAACGTCTGTAGCGCTGCTTCCCACCCGCCCCCCCCTTTTCCCCATGGGAGATTTGCCCTGGCTACCGGTGCATGGTGGTGTGCTTTACCTGTTGGTTCACAGGAGGGCTGAGGGTCCACGATGGTGTTGTGACAACAGGACAGGCTTTTGATGTAGATGCTTCAGTTCAGTCTCTGCAGTGCTAGAGCCTCCATCCACCACAGGCTCCAGGAGTGCTGGAGGCAGTAACCTATGGTAGAATCCTTCCACACTCCCCTTGATTGACTGCAACCCAGGCCAGAGTATATTGAACTGAAGTCTCTTTATTGAGCATCCACTGCATAAAGGTCTGCAGACACGATTGGGCAACACACAGACTAAGTCCCACCTCCACTCAAGGAAGCTGCAGAGGGGTAACCCAAGATGGGCCTAACACTGCCTGCATCTACAAGGACTTACGTGTTAGGGAGGGTAAATGAGTAGCCGAGAACCAGCCATGGCTACACGTCATTAATGCCCTCTTTCTGGTGGACCCATGTTGGGACACACACACTACGCTTTGGGAACAATATACCTTTACTGTCTACGGCAATTTTCTTCTTTGCATATCGGATCAGGAGCTTACCAAGGACCTGCCGGTGGGGATGATCTGATTATGCTCTGGAGCTATTTTTCTGAGAACTTCTGCTTAGCACCTGCTTACTCCTCTTCCTGCATGAGAACAATCTTAGGCCACTACTATAGGCGCTGAGTACATGGGGCACATTAGCTTACAGAAAACAATAAAAGTGACAGGACATCCTTACTACATATAAATATACACTTAAACCTATATACATGACTCATGGTAAGGTCCCTCCAACTGCCACTCTCTGGGAACCTGGTTGTAGAACATTTGGGGCAGCTATATATACCCCACCATCTCCTCATGATGAAGTCACTGATCATGAGACATATTGAGGTGCTATCCTTTCTGCATAGTCATCCTTCAACATATGATGGGGCGGGAATTAACCTGAGTGAGCCCACACAGTTAACCCATAAAGGCTGTTATCCCCTTGCATGACATGAATGGAAATCTTATTCAAATGTTATGAGTATCAGGCATACACTGTTATACAGTTAACTTTTTCAAGCTTATTGCAAAATGCACTGACATGTTGTGCATCAGAAGAAGCCTCAAGTACATTACATTAAATAATCACAGTTTCAGAAGAAATTCACTTTAGTTTTCTACTAAGTCTTTTAGTAAGTCTTTTACTAAAATGCAGGCAGCTCATGTTGTTGCTATGATTGGCAATGACGTACAGGTATAGAATTTGACAGTGAAAAATAGGAGGATGTGAAGGGGTTGATATACTTTCATTTAAGGGCATTTATTTCAATCTTAGAGTCAATTTCTTCCAGGAGTTGTAACCTTCGCATCATATTTTAACAATTAAAGTTCACATACAGATTTTAAATGACCCTCAAGCTTGGTTTGAGTTGTACAACATATACTGTAGGTATAACAAATGGTGTAGAGATGATGATTGGGGAATAAGCAAGCTAAACTTTTACCTACAGTAGGGCTCCAATTACAATATTTGATACAGCCCCATATTCTACATACTCTAGTGACACGTGAAGTAATGCACAGTAGCTGTAAACTCTTCTCATTATATTGAATAAGAGCTGAGTTTAAATGGCACCATATTCATTCCTTGAAAATTCTCGTTAATGAAAACCAAGAAAACTGAAAGAAGCAGATACCTTAGGCCAGGGGTGGCCAACTCCAGTCCTCAAGGGCCAATAAAAAGTAAGGTTTTAGGGATATCCCTGCTTAAGCACAGGGGGCTTAGTCATTGACTGAGCTACTGATTGATCCACCTGAGCTGAAGCAGGGTACCAGTCGAATTGGTGGATGTACCATTTGCCAGTCAAATGTGATGTCACAGGCCTTATATAAGGCCTGTCATGTCTCTTTTGACCCCAAGAAGATGGCGGCTCAACATCTCCTGGTCTTATTAAAGAACAGAAAGAAGAAAAATATACTCACCGTGACCCCTCTGCAAGCAACTGAGAATCGTGGATTTCTGTGCATCATGCTGTTCTTCAAGAGGAGGATCATTGCTTCGTGGGTCAAGAGTTGGTGCCGCAGTTTGGTCAAGAGGATGAATCTTCATGCCAGCAAGGATAAGATATGCATTGATTGTATTTTCTTTTTATTTTTTTTGGATGCCCTTGATTGACAATGTGTTTATTTATGCCCCCTTTGAGGGTATAGATAAACACATTGATAAGCAATGCATTTTTTGGCAAATGTTTGTTTTTATTTCATTTTAATGTATTTAATTTTTTTAAAGTTTTTTTTTCATTAGGTTGCCCATTCATCGTCATTGTGCTGTGTGTGTGTCCCTATTGTGCATCGAAGTTTACCAATGTGGCGATCTGTGACCCATTCAGGGCATACATTACCACAGTGACAATCAATGGATTAAATGGCTAGAGATTTGTTTTATAGTAATATATGTTTTATACTGTAGTAATGTATTTCAATGTAATGTACTGTATTGATTATTTGAATGGGCAAAAGTGCTATTAACCATCTTTGGCTAATAGCTCTTTTTGCCCATTCCTGTGTGATGTTGGTGGAAAAGGGGGTGGTAAAGGGGGTAGGTTCCCCAGGGTGTATATTTAGGCCTTGTAACTGCAAAGGTAAAGGAGGGGTTAATCCCTTCCGGGAGACCTAAACACCCACCTCGGGGCAACTATGAAGGTGTTATGTGGCCCATGGTGAGTGTCTAGGCCTACTGGTTGGGTAGCGGGAGGGGTTAATCCCTTCATTACATTAGCAGTAGAAACCTTTAAGGGAATGAAGAGTTAACTCCTCCCATTACACTCCTGGGTGCCTAAACACCCACCTTGGGACAACTCCAAGCTTCACTCATCCCTCGACCACCAACAAACTGGATAGTGCTATTTAACCCCATCATTATCTTAGCAGTTAGCCACTAAGGTAATTAAGCTGTCTGTAAATGTATTTTTATTACATAGGATTGAAGTAGGGGTCCACGGAGCTGATATTAATGCGGGTCAGCTCCGGAGAACCCCGGGTTCAATCCGATGTAGTAAGAATACATTTTTCCCTTCATATGCACATCGTGGATCCCATCTCGCCACCTGAAGGGTGAAGGGGAAATCTGTGAGTTGGAGCCGGGCTCTGCATCTCGGAGTTACCTGAATAGCTTGATTTTGATTTTTTTTTTAGTTTGAGCATTTTTTAAGCTACCGCTTGGTTTGACATTGCGAGAGTGTTACTGTTTGAAAAGAAGCCGTTTTCAAGTTATTGGAGCTCTCTGAGTAGCTACACACGGAAACTCGCTTGAAAAGTGCTCAAAACTCTCGATAAGACACTTATTGGAGTTTACTGAGTAGGCCCCATAGACTTTTCATGCACCCACCAACACCGCACCACCTTTCCAAGCCCCTCTTTTGCCAACAGAACTAGGCCTATTTATATATTGATTGCTTCACTGAATGATCTAACATCTGTGTGATCAGATCACCTTGTACTGTATGTGTAGCTCTTTAGTCCCTCCCACAGCTGCACAAGCACATGGTGTGTGTGCCCTATGTACTGTCACTGCAGGAGAAAAATTGTAAGAGAAATTAAAAGTAATGAGTAGGAATTAAATAAAATTGCAATGGCAAAATTGTGCGAAACCTAGGGTGAATTTCACATGGTTTGTAAACTACAGCAAAAATGTAGCATATCTCTATCCATGAGCTCACAGTACTTTGAACTACAGTTTTTCAGATGCATCCCCATCAACACCTCTGCTGCCACAGGGGCCAGCAGCTACGCATACATTAGTGGCAATGTGTTGTAAGACCCCGGAGCACAGAATAAAACATGAAATGTTGAATTTTATCACCTAAGAAGCTTTGACCCAGCAGAAAATGTTGAAAAATATGGGGGTAAATAAGTTTAAATGGATGAGGTGCTCGAAAAAGGAAGTACACATGTAGAATGATATAACTACTATATGGAAAAGATAGGGACATTGTTTTTTAACTGAAGCCATTGTGATCTTGAGATGTTTAGGAGTGGCTTTCATACAGTAGGCTTCACTCTCTGCAGTATTTTGCTTATCTTCAAACACTCTCTAGCAATAGATGTGTCTATGCTGTTTAAGTGTCTCTCAGCAGATACACTGTACTGATAGCCACACTTTCCCAGTAACAGTATGTTGCAAGCATCAATTTCAAACTGTGAATGTGGGGACACGCTGCTCTGAGCAGTGACAGACTTGTGAATTCACACCTTTCGCACCTAGGTTTACTGCTATACTTGATATTTACAGGAAGGAGAATAAAGGTTTTTTTTTAAAGTAAGAGTACCACATACACTACTTAATAAACAACTCCAATCTGCTGTAAGAGGCATGCTTAGTAATCATGAATTACTCTATACCTGTATGATTTCAGGAAACATTACTACTTTAATTAACACTTTAATACTTTATTTAAAAAGGTGACAAAATGTGTCATTCAGTTTAACGTTACTGCTCCACTCTGTCAGAATCAGAAATTATATCAATGTTCTTGCTAAAATTTCACGGCTTCTTCAAATACTTTCTAGGCAAGCTGCCCATCTATCTGAACAAGCTCCTCACCCCTACCACATGCAGCACTTATCATCTGAGATCTGTCTCCAAAAGACTGTTCATGGTCCCAAAGCTCAACAAAGTATCTGGCCGCTCCTCCTCCTCTTACCGTGCACCCCAAAACTGGAACAATCTACCGGAGACTCTCACATCCACCGCTAAGGGCTCGATGCAGTAATCACCGAAAAAGCACTTTCGGCAGGGGTTCAAAATCAGCATGTTTTTGGCGTGTTGCCCTCGCAGCATGCAGAAAGGGCCGAATCCCTGGCGAATAACTGCGAAAGCAACACGCCGAGTAGCCGGTGGCAAGACAGTCTGTCTGTCGATAACCTAGCGATATGCCGTCCCCTGCCGAGATCAGCCTGCAGCAGAGAAAGATCCGCCACTCTCTCTGCGCAAACATCGACAAAATAAAAAATATTTGCAATCAATTTTTATTCATAGTGTAGATGTGCAGGGGGTCTCCGGAGATGAACTGCATTGGTTTCAGGTCCGGGGACCGCATGCTTCCCGAGATACAGGCCCCTTTATGAGGTGCCAGTATCCCTCTGCATTTAAATGTCCCGATCATGTGACCGCGGAATGTAAACAAATCAGAGGGATACCAGCACTCCATAAAGGGGCCTGTATCTCTGGAAGCAGGGGGTCCCCGGACCTAAAACCAAAGCGGTTCAGCTCTGGAGACCCTCTGCACATCTACACTATGAGTAAAACACACATATCAATAAACAATCATTCCTTACCATTGCGGCTATCTGCTATGGTAATGAAGCCGCATGAATGTATTTTTAATAGTGTACAGAAGCAGAGGGTCCCCTGAGTTGAACCGCATTGATTTCTGGCTCAGGGACCCCCTGCTTCCCGAGTTACAGGCCCCGGTTTGGGGCATCGGGTGCCAGTGTCGCCGCCATCTTTATAGCAACCCAAACGCGACATGCCCTCACCGTGAGGCCTAACCACCCACTACCCACAGGGAGGCCTACCCAACCTTGCTTGGGGACAATACCCCCCCCAACCCCCGTTAACCACAATAAACATGACTATATTGAATAAAAAATACATAACCCACCCCCTGTGCCCCCCCCCCCCCATAAATACATGATTTATTATTTTACATACAGGGTTAATACCCCAGGCCCACGGGAGTCCCCGGTGGCCCTGCCGGGTGTCCATAAGTTTCAAAGTGGCCCAGAAAAAGGTTTCAAACTGGGTCTGGATGCCTACGGGTGGTCCCCGGCAGGCGCCGTGGTCCTCCAGGTGGTCTCCGCGGGTCACCGTGGGCCCCAAATGGGGTCTCCATGGGTAGGCCTGCAGTGTCTGGGGGGCCCCGAGTCAGCCCCACAGGTGTCTGAGGGTCCTCGGGTGGTTCCCATGGGGGTTTGGGGGCCCTCGGGTGGTCCCTACAGGTCTGCAGTGCCCCCACAGCAGATGTGGGGCCACTGGTTCTTCCCCGCAGGTGTCCCCCGTGGACATGCCAGCCTTGTACCCGTGGGAAGTCCGAGGAGACCTCAGGTGGTCTCCAGAGGTCCCCGCAGACCAAAGGAACCAACCCTGTATGTAAAAAAAATAAACCTGTCCTATACATTTAAATACATATATACCACCCCCCCTCCCCCACACACACACACACACACACACACACACACACACACACACACACACACACACACACACACACACACACACACACCACACACACACATACAGTACAGTAATGGGCAAAATAACTATTATCCAGATATGAATAATAGATTATTTGTCCATTATTAAACACATTAACTAGCATAATAAATTAAATAAAGTTCTACTAACCTCACCAATATGAAGCCCCTTCACCAGCAAATTCCATCTGTCCTCCATGCCAACAAAATACATAGCCAATACATTGCAAATACATTCTGATACCAATTAACCCCTTAATCACCTTATTATATATATACACACACACACACACACACACACACACACACACACACACACACACACACACACACACACACACACACACACACATGATTAACCAATATACAAAGAAATGTTTAAGGGTTAACAAAACATGCACAAATAAAAATACCACTTCTCTTAATCAATACATGACCTTGCATATGAAAATCACAATATTATATAGCCACAATAAAAAAAAATACTATTTCAAAATAAAATCATTCTCATCTTGAATTTACAGTGTATACATGATGCAAAAAATCTGTGCATTATGTACACGATGCCAATCAATGTTAACAATAAACTATTCCAAAAAATATACAATTCCATACAAACATGTATACTATTTAAACCACGCAAGTAAACATAAATAAATTACCATGAATTAATCAAATCCCAAAACAATTAAAATACCATCCAAATCAATTACACAATTAACTATTTAAATCCTTCAACAAAACCATTCACAAAAAAGTTACCATCAGACAAAATATAACTACCAAAAATAATCCACTATAAAAAAGCAAGCCTCACCCTGACCTAAAGTACAGCAAACAACACCAAAAATGACATCTATCTAAATAAAAATTACATTACACACACATTAAAGCATAGCAGCATAGCAAAATAAATTTTAAATACTGCAAAACAAGCATTTCCAACAAAATAATTTCTTACCCTGTATGTATATATCGATCTAGACATACATACATACATACATACATACATACATACATACATACATACATACATACAGTGGCAAGAAATGATAATAAAAAAAAATACTATCACATTGAAAAAAAAAAACTTTAAAAGTTACAAAAAAATATATTTATTTTGTTAACTTACCATTAGCTGCCCCACTCACCGACTCCCGTCGAACACCAAGCTCTCATACCAATCCACACACAGCAACAGGAACCCATAAAATAAAAAAACCATAAAAATAAACCAAGTGGTTTTTTTTTGTAATCCAAAGTGTCAACGGTGTCTTCATCTGTGTTCTTTCGTCTTCTTCCGTCTTCTTTCGTGATCTTCTGGGGTCTTCTGGGGTCTTCTTACCTTCGGCTGCCACGCCCCAGGCATCTTCCTGGAGGTCCGTCCTCCTCGGCGTCTGGCTTCAAAATGAGACGACATAGGCTTTTATAGGCCTATGACGTCACATTTTCATCATATGGTTCCCACGGCCCTGATTGGGCCGTGAAAACTATGTGATTTTGGAGAATAAAAATAATTTTGATGACGCCAGCCAATCTGAATGGCTGAGCTTCATTTGCCTTTAAGATGACGTCATCAAAAGAAAGATGGCCGCCCTCACATGGTACGGTAGCCAATCAGAGCGTGGGAACGAAATCCAAACTCTGATTGGCTCTAGTATACCATGTGACAGAGGCTTTGTGGAAAACGGATGTGACGTCATCCAAAGCCTGTCACATGGTACTTCAGCAAATCAGAGTTGGGATTTCGTTCAGAAGACCACGAAAGAAGTCCACCCGCAACCCTCCCCCCCCCCCCGCAAGCCCTAAAAAGCCACTAAGGGCCAAATACCCCCTTCACCCAACCCGCTATCCACAATAAACCTGGCACGGCTGGCTAACCCCTTATTGCCTTAGCGGTTAGCCGCTAAGGTAATGAAGTGGTCTGTAAATGCGGTTTTCATGCCTCTGATGCATGCCGGTGGGCTCCGGTGCTGGTATTAATGGGTATCAGCTCCGGAGACCCCCGGCATCAATCCCAGGCAGGAAAAAGGCCTGATTTTTTCTAAGTGTCGACCTTGCCGATGCTTCTCCCCCACCAACTTGCCAACTTTAGTTGGCGGGCCGGATTGCCATGAAAATCTCAATTCTAGAGTGCCGATCAGCAGCGGAAAGCTGATCGGGGCTACTAGAATTGAGCGGGTTTCAAAAAGTGCCGATATGTGCCAAAAAGTGGCTTATCGGCACCCGGCTGACAAAGTTTTTTTCTGCAATAAAAAAAGCTGATTTTTGGAGCTTATCGGTGCTTATTGAATTGGAGAGGCAATATTGGTGAGAAAATGGCGAAAAACGGCTTTTCAGCGCTTACTGCATGAGGCCCTAAGTTCTTTCAAAACTAAGGCTGTCTCACTATATAATCTTGTCTGTAACTGTTACATACGCCTATAATATATATTTTCTTTAACTGTGCATGCAATGTCTTGTATATAATGTATACCCTGTTCCCTTATGTAACTGTATTTGTAACCATGTATTATTTGTCTTAACTCTATGCCCAGGACATACTTGAAAACGAGAGGTAACTCTCAATGTATTACTTCCTGGTAAAATATTTTATAAATAAAGGGGAAGTTCATCCTAGAACCAAAATGAACTCATTGCAGTGATATGTTTGATGGGTTAAATATAGGGAATTGACTTTAAAAAATAATGATTCAGACAAGTATAAGTATTTGTAAATGATGTGTTCAACTTTTAATATTTCCACAATAACCGAACACTCTGTGGGTGTGTTTTTCCAACCCACATACCTGTCTAAAACAACGCGCAGTCATAAAGATCACAGAGATATCTGTGCACAACCTCTCTATCTTTATTCAAAACATATAGCCACCAGATAACATTGTTCGTGCCTGTATTAAGGAGACACATACACGCACTCACCACCCCTCCTTCCCCCCACCCTCCCTAGAGTCGGGGCAGTTGGCCCGGGCCTGGAGGCTCAGCTGGCGCTGACAGTTGGGCCTGACCTCTGATTGGGTCCCCAGCTGTCCCGGCACCGCCAGCTCCGTGTGCGGCTTCCGGGCCCCAGATTTCTTCCCCCCCTGCAGCAGAACCCTCGCTCCACTATTGCTGTGGTTTCCCGTGTAGGCCCCGGGAGTTTGGCGCGTGATGTGCAGGAGAGGAGGTGATCTGAGATCCAAAGGGGTGGTAATCTGAGATGCAAGGGGGGGGATGTGAGATGCAAGGGGGGATATGAGATTCAAGGAGGGGATGTGAGATGCAAGGGGGGGATGTCAGGTGCAAGGGGGGATGTGAGGTGCAGGGGGGATTTGAGGTGAAGGGGGGGAGCGGGTGATGTGTGAGGTGCAGGGTGGGGGAGATTGTGATGTGTAAGTTGCAGGGTGGAGGAGAATGTGATGTGTGAGGTGCAGGGTGGGGGAGAAGGTGATGTGTGAGGTGCAGGGTGGGGGAGAGTGTGATGTGTGAGGTGCAGAGGGGGGTGAGAGAGTGAGACTAGATGTATATTTTATGGTCCATTAAATGCCCTGCACAGATCATTAGCTACTGCAGGGAAAGTGCTGCACACCACATAAAATTATATAAGGATACAACTACCGGTGCTCCCTGGTTTATTATGCCATTCTGCTTTGAGAAAGGCCAAGTGTTTGTTGGCAATAAATTAGTTTTGGAAATTCCGTGGAGCCCTGTTCTTTACACCATTCACTGCACAGATCATGACAGATACTTGTACTGTCAGAACTCTGTTTGGTTTAGCCAATCTTAAGGCTCATAGTGGGCTAGCACCATTAATCATAGTAAATAATGCAAAAATCTAAAATACAACTTTCGCAATGCTGACGGGTGACGTCATCGGTCACGTCGCCGGCGGTATAAGCGCAGCCTAATTGAGTACTTCTAGCTACCATACAAACAGCTCATTGATCCTATCAATAGATTATAACAATCAATTAAAGACATCAAACACTTGAGCCTAGACATTTTGACTTAATTGTTGCCAGTGGATTAGTTTCACAAGCATAGCTAGCTAGTACCTTCTCTAAACCAGAGAGGTACATTCCTGGGCTATTTTTAATTGTATCACTATGTGGATGGCTACTCTAATTTAGTTAGCTATATACAGAGTAACAAACTATCTCCTTATAAAAGTGTTGACACTCTTTTTGAGTCCTGTGATTTAACCAGGACTATGCTAACCCTGTGACTACAACAGGGTTGCGCAATACACAAGAAAACAGCATATTTGTCATTTCTTTTCCATTTCATTTAATTACATTTTTAAAAATGTCCTCAAAATGCCTTTCTTTTCAAATGTATATTAAATAAAGCTATTTTAAGTCATTCCAATTTTCAACTTTTTCTTGCTGTGCATCATAAAGGGGATTCCTTTTCCGACTACCCATGAGTACTTTAACATTTACATATCCTCTTCCCCGGTAGCACGCATTACCTTTTGTCCACTGTAATTATGTATAATTTATTTGGTTTTGAGCTAAGTGTCTTTCCATAAAATATAATTAAACCAACTCAGAGAAAATAGAAACTGCAACCATTTTCACAGAGGTAGCAAATAAGTGAACTATTCACTTCAAGGGTGATTGGATATTTCTAAGTAAGCCAATTACTGTACATTGATATGTTGTTAAAAAATAAGAAGCCTTCTATGTGGGACAGCCCCCATAAGATTTGAAGTAAGTGCATCAAGATATGCATCTGACCATGTAATGGGCTTTAGCTGCCGCAGAACTACCATTTTCAATTCAAAGCCAAGTACTGATCGGGGATTTGTTAATGCTGAAGATTGAAGCACATTTATGCTGCTGGAGAGCTGACTATGATGCAGTTTTACAGGGACAGGCTAAAGTGAATCATTGACCTTTGGGTTTCAAACTGTGGACATAATATTTTGCTTATCAATGTTTTATCCCCCGATCATTGTGTATGTATTTTCCCACATATAGTATTGCCCATCTTTCCCTCTGTTTGTACCAATACATACGAACAAATCACGGCGCCGTTTTCGTGTGCGCTGCTGTACTCCACGCTGCATTAACGCCGCCAATTGCTTCAGGCATACGTGTTTATCGCGGTTGCTTTGTTTGAATTTCATGGATTGTGTGCATTGAAATGAATAAATTGCAATGTGTACAGTACTGTGCTACTGTGTCAATTTCAGGTGTTTAAAAGCCAGAACTCTAAAATGCCATTTTCTGCACTCGCATCTTAAGGCGGTACGGTTTGAAGAAATCCCGCGCCATGACATGGGTATTCCAAGGTATACACCACGTGAATTGTTTAAATAATGCCGCTACATCTGTATGTACCACTATTTGTATGTTAATTCTTTCTAGCGCACTTGTTAGTAATTCATTCTTTAGGCCCTTACTTATAAGTCTTTTTGCAAGGATTTATCATTACTTCGATTGCAAGTTCCCCGGGGCAGGTAACTGCAATACTATTGGCTGATTTTGTGTTTTATGTATTTATTGAATTATATTTCCCTCTATCCTATTGTCTTTTTTGTAAAGCGTTGTGCCCATTGTTGGAGCTACTGTACTGTATATAAAAAAGGTATACATATGTAACACCCCTTCCCTCCTCCTAGGGAGAGATGCGTGTTATGGTGCTACCTGTTAGGCTCACAGGAGGCCTAAGCCTCCGCACTTGGGGAGCCTGGGGTGGCTAGTGCAGCGCCTCCACCCATGAGGATCCCTGCGTTGGCGTGATAGTCCCTCACGGGAACGGGTATACCTACCGGTTATACTGTACCTCCAATAACCACAATCACCAGATGTATGTACAACCTATTTACTATGTTCCCATAGTCTCAACAGTATAGCTTACACAGAATACAGTAAACATCCCGCAATGTTCTGAGAGTGCCCTGGGCACCTGATACTCAATTCCCACCCAGATATATGTGAGGGCTGCGCTACCCTCCCAGTGTGGTGTTGGTGCACGTGGTGGTACCTTCCTGGCTTACTCAGGTAAACCAGGGAATTTGTAGACAGGCTGCAAACGTGGTCCCACGATGCAGGGCCTCTGTGACAGGGTAAATAAAAACCACCAGCTATATGCCTGGCAGACATATGTTTAGTCTGCAGTGCAGCAGTGATGAGGTTAACTTCAGCTGGGAAGCTCATGGCAATTAGTTGAAATCCCAGCTGCCTAATCAAGGTGTGCTAGAAACCCCAGGATGTGCATACATGCCTGGCTGGTGAGGAGATAGGACTAAAAGTGTTGAAGAGATTACTGCTGTAAGGTCTGTGTTGCAAATTACTTATGTGATGAACTGTCTGTCTCCTGCAATTTTTGTTTGTCTGTTAAAGAGAACCTATTTTACTCTGTCTACTAAAAAGAAGATATTATGTTTTTCTGCTGAAGAAAAAGCTGTTTTTCTTTTTGTTTGCTGATGTGAAGCTATTTGTTTTTGGTGTGCTGTATGTTTTAAGGCTCAAATAAATAAGCCTTATCCAAAGAACCCGCGTGTGTAGTTGCATGTATCCTGCAACATATGGTGTCAAGAAGTGCCGGGATTTTGAAAGGCCTTTGCAGTTAAAGGGCCACACACACACACACAAGAATGAGAAAAATGGAAGAATTTTTTAAAGAGTTTCTGTGCGAGCAGACCAGACAGCAGGGACAGTTAATGCAGGAGCAGGCCCAACTACTACTGAACCAGCAAACCCAGCTCCTAACCCAGCAGCAGAAAGAATAGGATGAGTGGATGGCCAAGCTGCTGACCCAATTCCAGGGGTCTGCCAGTCCAGAACTTGCAAACAAACCCCCGATTCTCCTGAGGAAAATGGCTCCGAACGAGGATCCAGAGGCTTTTTTACTGACATTTGAAAGGGTTGCCGAAGCTCAGGGCTGGGCTACAGATCGCTGGGCAACTGCTTTGGCCCCGCTACTTATAGGAGAAGCCCAGGCCTCATATCAGGGCCTCCCTGCAGATCAGGCAATGGACTACCGATAAGTGAAAGCCGCCATACTGGATCGCTTAGATCTGACTCCAGAGACCTACCGGCAGCAGTTCCGGAACATGAAGTACACCGCTAAGATGAGACCCCGGGTCCTCGCTCAGCGATTATTGGACTTGTGTACGCACTGGATACAACCCGAGGAGTGCACAATGGAGGCAATTCTTGAGCAGGTGGTTTTGGAACAATTCTTACAAATATTACCCCCTTTCGCACGCTCGTGGGTAAAACGCCACGCAGCTGAAACCCTAGCTTTGGCGGTCCGACAAGTGGAGAACTTCCTTGGGGCTGAGGAACAGGCGAGTGTCCTAGACCCGACAGGTCCGACTCCACCGGCACCTGCGGACACCCAAAGAGGGAGGTCGGATCAACGGGGAACCTACGGCCCGTCCATGCGCAACCGCCAAGTCGAACGTAAGGAGCAGTCGTTCCAGCAAGGGCGGAGTCCAAATGCTGGTCCCCGCCGAGACCCTCATCTCCTTCCTGATGTCGGCTCGTTGCAAAATGAGAGGAACTTCCGAGGACGTCGCCTACAAGACCCACCAGATGCCTGGTATCCAGTATCCAGTCCAGCGGAGCGCTATCCACTGCCCCCTCCTGTGAGGGAACCCTCTCCATGTTCCGCCTGCGGAGAACAAGGCCACCGGCAGGTGGACTGTCCACAGATGGATTGCTCCTTCAGCAGGACCGTCGCCTCGGCCTTCACTGGAGAAAATTACAAGCCCTGGTTACTTCCAGCCCAGGTTGGGGGAAAAACCATCCAGGCCCTTGTAGATTCGGGCTCTGGGAAAACTCTGGTCCTACGGGAACTGTTACCACCTAACGTGTGTTCTTTTGACTCCCCATGGAGTATAGAATGTATACACGGCGATGTAAAACGGTATCCGGCGGCCAAAATCCGGCTACAGGTAAAAGGTCAGGAGGCCTACCTCGAAGTAGGAGTCTCTCCTTGGCTCCCTGCCCCCATTGGGCTCGACTGGGACTGGCCTTTCTTTTTCAGTCTCTCACGAGGGCCCTTATTCTATGTCTCAGGAGAACCCTGGCAAACTGTTCCCCTTCTCGGCAGACCTTTTTCCCAGTAGACACCGGGTTCAAAAGACTCGGAAGCAAAGACGCTTTGACAAACAGGACTGGTTGCAGAAATCTGGGTCTCAAGGTGACCATTCTAGTAGTCAGAGGTCACAAGTGATGGCTGGGGATGGCCAGAGGGAGGGGGATATGGGCCCTGGAGATTTATCAGACCTGTATCTCCCTGACTTTCGCCAGAAGCAAAGGGAAGACCCAGTCCTTGCTAGACAGTATGACAAGGTGGTGAAAATTGATGAGCATATTTTAAATGCACAGGGGGTGACAGTATTCCCCCATTTTGAATTATCCAATGATATCCTGTATAGGGTGAATAGGCAGACACAAACAGGGGAGGTCACCAGACAGATATTGGTTCCCAAGGCGTTTGTTAAATCTGTGTTCACTCTAGCCCATACTGTCCCTTGGGGTGGTCACCTGGGCAGGGATAAAACATTGGACCGTATTTCTTCCCAATTCTATTGGCCAGGGATGCATAGTGATATTGCTAAATTGTATGCGGCATGTCCGGAGTGCCAGCTAACTAGTCCGAAGGGACAAAAACCAGCCCCTTTGGTTCCTCTACCCTTGGTGTCAGTTCCCTTTGAGAGGATTGGGGTAGACTTGGTAGGACCTCTAGAACCTTCTGCGAAAGGACACAGGTTTATTCTTGTAATAGTTGATTATGCAACAAGATATCCTGAGGCGTTCCCCCTGAGAACAGCAACGGCGAAGCAAGTAGCCAACAAGTTGTTGGAGCTGTTCTCACGGGTTGGACTTCCCCAGGTTGTGTTGATAGACCAAGGTACAAATTTTATGGCTAAACTGATGCAGGATGTCTTAAAATTACTAGAGGTCAAGTCTGTTCGGACATCGGTCTACCATCCACAGACTGACGGATTGGTGGAAAGATTTAACCGAACTCTAAAAGGGATGCTGAGGAAATTTGTAGATTCAGAGAAGAGAGCCTGGGATGAACTTCTCCCTTTTCTGCTGTTTGCAGTGCGGGAAGTTCCCCAGGCCTCCACGGGATTCTCTCCTTTTGAACTGCTGTATGGCCGCCAACCCCGGGGTTTCCTAGACCTCCTAAAGGAGTCCTGGGAGGAACAGCGGTCCCCTTCAAGAATTCACTGCAATATGTACTAGACCTTAGGAAGCGCCTAGATGCTGTCGCCCATTTTGCTAGGGAGAATCTTAGATCAGCCCAAGACAGTCAGGAGAGACATTACAATCAGAATGCTCGCATGAGAGTGTTTCACCCGGGAGACCAGGTGATGTTATTATTACCCAGTTGCGAGAGTAAACTCCTGGCAAAATGGCAAGGCCCATTCGAAGTACTCCGCCGCACGGGTGATGTGGATTACGAGATCGCTCAACCAGGGTCCAGGAAGGGTAAACAAATTTACCAGGTGAACTTGCTGAAACCCTGGAAGATGCAGCGGTCCCTATTCATCCACCCGCTGGAGGAGGAAACGAACTTGGGTCCTCAGCCTCCACGGGACAACATCGTGAGTGATGATAAAATCCCAATGGGTAAACAGTTGTCCTCTGAACAAAAAGGGGACTTGTTAGCAATAATTACACAATTCCATGATGTTTTTTCTGATTTACCAGGGCAAACTAACTTAATTTCATATGCGATCGATACAGCACCTGGGGTAAAAGTACGTTCCCGTCCTTATAGGTTGTCTGAAAGTTGTAGGGCCCTGGTAGAAAAGGAGGTACAAGAAATGTTACACTTAGGAGTGATTGAGGAATCATGCAGTGAGTGGTGTAGTCCATTAATTATGGTCCCTAAACCCGATGGGTATGGTAAGATTTTGTGTGGACCTCCAAAAGGTCAATGCGGTATCCAAGTTTGACGCATATCCGATGCCAAGGGTGGACGAGTTAATTGACGCCATTGGTAACGTGGAATATATATCCACGCTGGACTTAACAAAAGGATACTGGCAAATACCCTTAGAGGAAAAGTCCAAGTGCAAAACAGCCTTTGCCACTCCCATGGGTTTATACCAGTTTGTGACAATCCCATTTGGACAGCATGGAGCCCCAGCCACATTTCAGAGACTCATGGATAAGGTGCTGAGACCCCATAGGGCTTATGCCGCAGCCTACCTAGATGACATTGTCATTTATAGTAAACACTGGCGGGCCCATCTAAATAGGCTGAAAGCGGTCCTCAAATCTCTAAGAGAGGCAGGGCTCACAGCCAACCCTAAGAAATGTGCCTTGGTTAAGGCAGAAACCAAATACTTAGGGTATGCAGTGGGAGGTGGAAAAGTAAGGCCACTAGCCGACAAGGTAGTTGCCCTGAAAGAAGTTCCAACCCCCCAAACAAAAACGCAGGTATGCTCTCTGCTGGGTTTAGCAGGATACTACCGGCGGTTCATCCCCAACTACTCAGAAGTGGCAGCCCCTTTAACGGACCTCACTAAAAAGTGTGCCCCTACAAAAGTGGTATGGTCAAGGGAGTGTCAGAGAGCCTTTGAGGACATAAAAAGGTGTCTATCAGAAAGTACTGTCCTTAGAAGCCCGGACTTCAACAGACCTTTTGTAGTGCAAACAGATGCATCAGAGATAGGGCTAGGGGCAGTGTTGTCACAACAGTTTGAGGGAGTTGAACACCCTATCCTTTTCCTGAGTAGGAAATTGTTCCTGTGGGAAAAAAAACTACTCAGTGATTGAGAAGGAATGCCTCGCAGTAAAGAGGGCAATCGAGGCTTTAAGGCATTACCTAGCAGGAGTCCATTTTACTCTGGTGACGGACCATGCTCCACTGAAGTGGTTAAATAGTATGAAAGATTCCAATGTAGATTAACTAGGTGGTATTTGGCCCTCCAACCCTTCTCATTTGAGATTCAGCACAGGCCGGGAAAAGAGAACGCAAATGCTGATTTCTTTTCTAGAGAAGGGGTGGATGGTCGGGCTTCAGCCGTGCGTAGCCCCAGCCACACACTAACAGGGGAGGAATGTGACAGGGTAAATAAAAACCAC
Source organism: Ascaphus truei (assembly GCF_040206685.1). Taxonomy (NCBI): domain Eukaryota; kingdom Metazoa; phylum Chordata; class Amphibia; order Anura; family Ascaphidae; genus Ascaphus; species Ascaphus truei. The sequence goes on along the minus strand of NC_134484.1, from coordinate 376,540,145 downwards.
CAGCTATATGCCTGGCAGACATATGTTTAGTCTGCAGTGCAGCAGTGATGAGGTTAACTTCAGCTGGGAAGCTCATGGCAATTAGTTGAAATCCCAGCTGCCTAATCAAGGTGTGCTAGAAACCCCAGGATGTGCATACATGCCTGGCTGGTGAGGAGATAGGACTAAAAGTGCTGAAGAGATTACTGCTGTAAGGTCTGTGTTGCAAAGTACTTATGTGATGAACTGTCTGTCTCCTGCATACAAAAGAGTAGCGGCCTTATTTTTGTTTGTCTGCTAAAGAGAACCTATTTTACTCTGTCTACTAAAAAGAAGATATTATGTTTTTCTGCTGAAGAAAAAGCTGTTTTTCTTTTTGTTTGCTGATGTGAAGCTATTTGTTTTTGGTGTGCTGTATGTTTTAAGGCTCAAATAAATAAGCCTTATCCAAAGAACCTGCGTGTGTAGTTGCATGTACCCTGCAACAGCCTCCAACACAATCCCCTTCTCACCTTACATCTGGTAGTACTGCGGAATCGATTCCACCAGGCCTGGGGAATCTTCCGCTGTGGTTCCGTCGGCTCCGCCGAGTCGTCCGTATACTTTAGGGGCAAGTCCCTTACTATGGGTTGGCCCTACAATACATCCACTAACATGTAGGGGAAACTACCTGGGGCCTACGGGGAACAGGTCTGGCTTAGTCCAGTGGCTTGACTAGCTCCCCGGACACTACCTCTCCCTTCACTGTCTCTGTCAGGACTGCCATGCCGTCTCCAGTCCGCAGAGTATATCCTGAACAACAGGACCTCCTCCTCTTGCAGCGCCAACCTCCAGATGGCCACTGCTTTACACGTAGTCCATATGTATGTGGCTGCACCAACCACAAGGCCGACACAGCTCACTAAACCCTCGCACGCGACGGGACCACTGCCAGGGAGGAGGCAATGGAGGGTACCCTGCTACACAGACATAAAATATTATAATAATTTCTGAGAAATCCTGTTGAACAACAGAGATTACAGATGAAGCAGTTGCCATTACCCCTATTAAAGTGAAATAACACACAAAATAACACGCGTGTATGATGCTTGTTCTAAATAGCGCTTCTGTTAAATACGGCACCAGCGTTAAAGCAACGCTTCAACAGGTGCAAAAATTACTGTTACCTTTGTAACTATAGAATGTAGTTTTACAATGCAAATTCAATGTCATTTTTGTAACAATAGATTGTAGCTTTACTGTACATTGGAAATTTAATGTCATGGATTTGTCATACCGTACTTTAGCCCTTTATATATACACGTTATTAACTAAAACTTGACTTGAATGGGAGTTTCCATGTGGTAGTGCAAATTGTCACTATTGAATAAGATCAAATGTTTCAGCCATCCATGGACAATACATGGCACCTTCCTTAGGCCCTTATTAAAAATGCTGTAAAGCTGCTTTCCTGTGCTGGAGAAGTAAGATCCTCAGGGGCCTACTCTACTAGCTCCGAATTGTGAGAACTCGCTTCTAAAGTACACTTTAGAAGTGAATTTGCATGTTTTACTATTCTGTAAGACCTTTTCACATGTCCAAACTATGCGAAAAAGGCTTTTTTTAGAAGTATTTTCAATCTGGCTGTGCAAATCCGTGCGGAATGACCAAAATTTTAATTTTTTTGCAAACTCGATGTATTCTAGTAGCTACGAACAGTGCAAACGGCCAAATTGCTCCTAAACAACTCGCATATTTTTCTTACTACCTCAAACCAGGAGAAATAGGAATTGCAATTTCTCTCCAAAGCCTGAAATAGGCCCTGTGGGTGGTGGACGATTAGATGGACTTTCTAGCCTAATTGGTTTTCCAGTTGTGTGTATATATACCCCTAAAACCTCCCTCCAAATAAATTAGGGAGAAATATGTGTGCTGAAAAAAGAACAAACTTGAGGTATCCTGTGAGATATGCTAATATCTATACCAAGTATATTTAAATGAGTCATACATCGTAAAATATATCCTTAAGACCAATCAGCCCTTGTAATGAAGGGGGTACCAGTGTCAGACCCAACAAGCAAGTACAAATCGGGTGGTTTGTCACTTTTTTAGAAGCGGTTTAGAAAATGCGATTTGCAAAAGATAATACTGTTTTTTTCACACATTTCATTCTGCTTCTTGTGAGCATTCCAAAATATACGATTCAGCAATAAGGAAGGTATATACATGGCACACCAATGCTTAAAGATATAAATAATAAAACGTTTTTTCCTCCTTGGTGCTCACCCTCTGTTGACCCCAGCTTCTCAAGGCTGGATCCACATACATGTAGTAGAAATTGGAGATAGAGGTAGCACACAGGAGACTTTAAATGGAGTTCAAAAAACTTCTGCTGTATACGCCTGGTGTATATGGTCGGAGGAAGGGACAGGATTCTCCTGAAACGTTACTGCTTTGTTATTGCTCTGATGTACTAAATACAGCAGAAGTTTTTTTAACCCGATTTAGCAATAACAAATTTGGAGCCACTACAATCAGCCCATTAATCTTTTGCAGCTAAATTCAGCTGAGTGCAGTATGCGCTAATTCAGCTTTTAAAAATCATAGGTTTTAATACTGACTCCACAATACTATTCTATATGTTATGTTTTATTTAACATTTCAATCAAAAAAATCAGCAGGAGCTCAGACAGGAATATCTCATGGTGATAATTGTTTATGCATATATTACCATTTTAAATACCCAACCACATTTGAATATAGAAAGAAAACACAAATGCATAACAATTATTTTTAAGTTTTGAAGGGCAAGGTGGTTCTGAATATACATTAAAAAAAATAGAACAAACTTGCACTAACCATGTCATATATAATTCAGATAAGATGGGATTTCCTGGATAAAACGTTAGAGGCATTCAGATTTTCTGGGTTTGTTTTACAATGTGTCCGCTCTCTCTATCAGACACCAACAGCCACTTTGAAGATTCCAGGGGGTAGAGTGGAATCTAATAACATTTAAGAATGGGACTAGACAGGGGTGCCCATTCTCCCCTCATCTTTTTGCCTTGACAATCGAACCCCTCGCAACTACAATCAGAACTTCCCCAAATATACAAGGGATTAAAATAAAAGATGAGTGTTACAAAATATCACTCTTATCTAACCCCTTGATATCTCTCCCGAATCTGCAATCTTTTCTTAATGGGTTTGGGGAGCAACAGTATCTGGGTACAAAGTCAAAGTAGGAAAGTCGCAAGCGCTAAATTTAACGTTAACGGAAAGGGAGGTTAAGGTTCTTAAACGGCACTTTGACTACAAGTGGAAAATGACCCATCTAAAATATCTAGGGATACACCTTACTAGAGACTAGAATTCACTATATAAATATAACTACCTTGTGCTTTTCTCAAAGATAAAACAACACCTACAATCTTGGAACCCTCACTGTATCTCCTGGATAGGGTGCATAACCGCTGTTAAGATGAATATCCTCCCCAGACTTCTGTATTATTTTCAGACACTACCAGTATCTGTCCCACACACAAATATAAAAGAAATTCAAAATCAAATTATGCAATTTATTTGGAAACATAAAAAACCGAGGATCGCCATGTCAATCATGTTGGAGTCTAAGGAAGGAGGGGGTTTGGCAGTACCAAATATTTAAAACTATTATATAGCCTCTCATATGCGGCAAATGGTGTATTGGTACTCCCCGAGAGGGGCTTATGCTTGGGTGGACTTGGAGAGCTCGCTTAAAAGCCCGGTCGGTTTGTCTTCTTTGTTATGGTCGAGTTCCGGTGCTGGGCCTGTGAGACAATCTGAGCCGGTGGTAATCGGGTTTACCTTGAAAATATGGCAGCTGGCAAAAAAAGAAGTATAAGGTTATGTCAACCACATCTAGACTTATGTCTCTGTTTGGCAACCCAGGGTTTTTACCGTATTACAAGGTTCAAGGTTTTGAAAGAGACACAAAGGGATTCTAGAGACTGGAGATTTATTAGAAAAAGACAAGTTGATGTCATTTGAGGAAGTGATGAGGAAATACGGCCTATCGCCAACTGAGATGTTCAAATATATGCCGGTCCGACATTTTGTTTGTCGAGGTTTTTATGAGGAGGAATTCCCTAGATGCACATGATTTGAAGATTTATGTAAAACTAAAATATACCAGAAAGGCCTGATTTAATCTCTTTACCAAGGTTTAATCCCCCAAAAGGATTCCTCGACCCATAAATATATGGACCAGTGGGATCTGGATTTCCAGACTGAAATACTTTAACAAGAGAGGATTTGGTAGATATGTCAGAGAATGTGGGTGAAACCTCTATACTGTATGTGTAAAACCTCTATACTGTATGTGTAATAGGGTTCGGGATCCCTGGGATGTTGGAAAGGGAATTACCCTCAATAGGAAAGAGGTTTTGGGAGTGAGAAGAGTACAGTAGGTTAGGCTATTTATAAATTGTTTATAAAATGCTGTATGCTATGGAATGTGAATTATTGTAACAATTATGTTACAAAATGGTTGTTCCCCCCCCCCTCCCTCTTTTCTTTGTACTCCATCCCATCTATATTTGAAAATCATAATAAAAATATAAGTTTAAATAAGTGGGGACAAGAATGCCTTTTGTAATTTAAAACAATTCAACTTTTAAGAAAATGATCATACTTTTCTGACTAGCAACTCTAGCCCGTACTGCGCCTCTTTTCTGCCTTGTGTAATAAGCCCCTAGTATTCTTATTAATGTGCGTCATCTGTTTACATATTATTGTAGTGTACTGTAATTTGTACAGTTAAATAGTGTAGCATTGGACTGCTTTGCTTATACAAGGTACTGTACTGTAGTGTAGCAAAATAACCTAATTTGGGTGATGCATCTGTCCCTTAGCTGTAAAACTGCATGCTTGGCAGCCAGAAGCCTGATAAGTCGCCCACATTAAACCTGATTTAGGTTCTTATTCTATAATGTTTGATGTGGCTGTTAAGGCCGTTTCCAAACCAAAAATCACAAATGAAGTCAATGGGAATTATCATCCACGACTACAAGGGCTAAGTGTGGTGGCCAGCGGAGCAGAGGTTCCTTTAAGCCTGGTTCTATACTGTAGGCTCACAGGCAGGTCTATGTGGGTGCATCAGGGCACTCGGAGGGAGGTATGGGGACAAAGGAGTGGGGGGAAGTTATGGGGCGCAGGGATAGCGGGGAGGCATCAGGTGTGGGAGGAAAGGAACAGAAAACTAGAAGGCAGGTGGGGTGTTGGGACTCACTCACACAAATGGGGCATTACGACAGAGAAAGACACACAGAGTACAACACAAACCACACAGATCCCGGATGGTCTGTCTGTCATCTGTACAGTACAAGCCAGCAATTAAAATTCAATCACGGTTTTCCCATGCTGTGCAGTTGGTTATATTATTATCTAATCCCCACCCATTATAAAGGCCCCTTCAGTCCAGGGTCTGGCTGACATTATTAAATGAGCTGCCTGATTTGCTCTCCTATAAATACAACTCAATAGAACCGTCGACCAGCAGGGGTGCCCAGGGCTCCCTGACTCACCGGACCCCGGACAAAAGACTGTCCCCCTGCACACCTGTTGGTGGCCCTGAACGCGAACCACGCCAAGAAGTTTGCACCTATTTTTGGCCAACTCAAAATCAGGGCCTTATCTTTTTGAGGCGCAGACTGCCATTTAGTGCCTGCTCAATGAGTATGCACTATGACTCCACTGCAAACTATAAATCAGTCCCATCGTGTTATACAGAATTGTTAAATGTGGCATTGCCTCTGGCATTTATAAGAAGCACTTTGATTAACTTTGCCATGTCACCACCTTGGTATATTAATATATGAGAAGCTGCAATGACCTTAAAATAAGGAACGGTAATATATTCACTGTAAATTACAACCTCTGGAAAACTGCAGACTTTTCAGTTTGTAAAGGTTATAAAGATCCCCAGCAGATTGGAAAGACTAATCCTTTTAAAATTACTTTAAAGCCATATCATAGCATGACTTCTAATACAAGTTAAAAGTACATTGAAGCTGGCACAATATTCGTACAATCAAACCTTTTCACTGGGATTTTAAAGATGCATTTTTAAGTGGCACGCATTAATGCATAAAAGACACTCAAATATCCCCATGCAAAATATATTGAAAAGGTCTGTTACCATCCAAGATTTTTATATCCTAAGTTATATTTTTTTTACACCTCAATACTGAATTAAACTGCTTTAGGCCCGTTCTATACAGAATGCGGCTGTGCAGCCGCGCGTTCCTATGCGAACGCGCGTGCACGTGCCGCATGCTTTCCTTGTATATAGAGCTGGGAGCTGCAGGTAAGTGTATATGTGTGTATATGTGTGTATATGTGTGTATGTGTGTGTATATGTGTGTGTAAGTTGTGTGAGTGAAATTAAGTCTTAAGTAAGATTTTTTTAAATAAAAAAAAAGTTTAATAATTTTTTTACTTTTATTTGTGCAATTATTTACCCCCCCCACACACACACATCCATACAAACACACACATCCATACAAACACACACATCCACGCATCCACGCATCCACGCATCCACGCATCCACGCATACATACACACACACATACACACTAATACATACATTTGGGCGCAGGCAGTGGCACGAAAAGATTAATTTCTTCATCTTCGCCGTTGTCTGTCGGCTCCCCTCTCCCTGCTGTGCGCGCGTACGGCCCTTCTATAGAAAGGCTGACTCTCGTCAGCCAACTAAAATTCCGCTCGCGCGCACCGCGTAGCGCGCACCCGCCACTATAAAACGGCCCTTATAAGGCTACGCTTATAGTGCCGGCGACAGCGACGTCACGTCAAAACAAATGCATTGCCGCCGTCGCGTGCGTTTATAGTAAGTTCAACGGGACAGCGCGACGGCTTGGAAGTCATCTCAATTTGATTTTTCCAGTGACCGTAGCCTGATGTCGCCGGCAGTATAAGCGCAGCCTAATAGTTGTGTCATGATTGGTTAATTTTCCTCTGTACCAGCAATTTTGACAAATTTCACTGGACATTTTAAAAGAGTATTTAAATAGGATATTTAAATTCTAATGTATTTTCAGACACCTACTGTATTTCTTTCTTTGTTTTATGTACAAACCATAACTGGCGAGTATACTACATAGGGATACAAGTATATATTTCTATTGAATTGATATGCATGTGTATATTTTGTACAGATTTTCAGTAAGCATTTTTTTAATGCCATTTAATTTTCAAATATTCATATTCCTATTTTTTCCCTTGACTTAATTTAATTAGGGCAGCCACATTATTGCATAAAATAACACAATTTGACAAAGAATCCTATTGTTGCATTTGCTTTTATTTGTTGCCCCTTTTGTTCACCAAAAAATATGTGATTTTTTTATGACCTGATGAAAGGTCCATACGGGACCTGAAACGTTGTTATTCCATTATTCTTGGCTGTCATATTAAATGGAGAACTTCATTATGAACTTGTGAGTAGATCTCTACTTTGTAACTCTGTCCTAGAGGGGACCTGCACTTTGAGGAATCTGTTTGTCTATGTTGTGTTGGCTGCTCAAGCAGGATTCTCCTCACCTGAAACCGTCTCCCCGCACTTTGGAATTGTACTATTTAATTAGGGCAGCCACGTTATTGCATAAAAGAACATAATTTGACAAAGAAAGAACCCCATTGTTGAATTTGCTTCTATATGTTGCCCCTTTTTTTCACCACAAAATATGTGATTTATAACCCATACTGTATGTGCTGATATATAGAATATTTTCCAATGTTAGCCAAGGATAACACATTAAATAATAATGATGCAGAAGTTGGGGGGGGGGGGGTCATGAGGAGAGATAAGGGCAGAATACACAAGATACAATAAAAAAGGAGTATTACTATTAAGGAGAGACACAAAGGAGAAGAGAGATAAAAGGGATATACTGTATAAGTAGACAGGGCTATATTTGCAGAAAAGAAGGCACGCATGGTGTGTCATGACGTGAGGCCAAAGGGGAGATGCTGTATGAAAGAAGAGCAGGAGAATAAAACTACTGTACATTCAGGGATATTTCTTACATTTTAGAATGCTGAAACTTGCAAGCCCATGATTTTGATATCTGCATTACAAACACCATCTGATGTCTGAGTAGCTTGGGCAGCCTGCTTTAAGTGTGGATGCATTTATGTGTTTTGCATCTGTTACTCGCCAGAACACCATTGCTGGACATTCTGATTTTTATCAGTTCTGTAACAAACTACTACAGCCAGTTAACCCTGTAAAATAAACCAAAATCTGTACCCAAGAAGGGATTATGCGCATTAAAACATACTGTAATGCAAATACATTGGGCAAACAATACTGAAAAGCTGCTATTTGTCCAATTATTATGTATTTATCATTCAAGTAAATTAAAGTTGGTAAAATGTATGATATCTACATTACTGCTTGTGTATAGATATGTTGGAATTCCGGACCTCTTTTGGTTACAATTTTGCTAATACTATGGTTTCTTCAATGCTACCAGAGGAACAGATTGACATACTCTACTTTGAGATGACCTCTGAGATAATATCTGTTATACTGATCAAGTTATCAGGTAATCCTAGCCACTCACTGACTGTTTAGCCAGTGAACACTCCTATTATCCTTCACCTCCCTCAATTATTGTATGTCATTGAACATAGATCAAATCCCCTACTATTAATATCCGAAATGACCACAAATATTTGTGCTGACTTTCGGGGCTGTTAACCAGAGTGTTAAAAACACATTTTGGAATTTTCAAGGACTCCACAGGCTTCATATTTTATTTGTTTACTAAACCAACATTGTGGGTGCACGAGTGGAGCACAAATACAAACACTGGATAGTAATGGGATTTTTTTTCTTTGATAAATATGATATGATGCTATTTATTGTAATAGCCCAATTTTTCCTTTTATTGTGAGTCTCAGTGTTATCCTGGATTACGTTTTGTTATATATAGGTTTGTACATTGCAAGTCATGCCACAGTGTTTGATAGATTCCAACATGTAGCACATGGTTCTAATAGCTTCATTGGTTTTGAAATCATACATTTTTTTTACTGCATTGTGTAAGCTTTTACTGTATCAATATGAGAGTTTCAAGGCAACAAAATAAGAATTAATTAATTAAATACCATTAAGGTATCTAAAGCTCCTGTATAGTAGCTCCTAGAAACGAATTTCATTTAAGTCAAATTCATGTTGTAAAGGGTAATTATTGTTCAATTATCCTTATAAAAGTCCCAAGACAAAGTGTTTGTTTCCATTCACAATATAGATGTAACAGTTGCTACTTCACTTGTGCATTGGTTTATTTTGATTTCATCCTCTTAAAGGAGCTACTATTTTCATCTGTGAGGACCCACCAGTTTCTGAGATACTTATCGGTGCAGTATCAGGTTTAACTCTTCCTCCAGCAAAAAAAAAATAGCTGCCACATCTTGGGCCAATAGGAAGCTGCAACATCATCGGTTGTGGCTTCCTATTGAATGGACACTTAAATCCCAATACCAGTAACTTCAACAGTATGTATCTCTTGGACCGAAAAAGAATGTTCAGTTCTGGAGGACTGCCAGGTACTGTATAAAAAATAGAGGTTAGTTAAGATGGATTGCTTCTTTAATTTGTGATCGTGTGTCTACGGCCTTCTAAAATTGGCACACTCCAAAATCAAGATGGACTAAATGTCAATAAACACTGTTATCATCTATGTCTTCATCTACTGTATGTCCTCTTCATCTATGTCCTATCATGTTAGGTCAATTACAAATATATATGCAAAATATCCTATTTTCATAAATAATTATTTATTTACATGTATACTAAGATTTTTGGGAGTTAGCATTTTGTCCTACTAAGTTTTCAGCAGAGCACTGGATATATTTTGTACATCAAAAGTACAGCAAATAAAAAATACCACTTGTGAGCACATTCACGTCTCATACATCAAAAGCAAACATTAGAGATAGACATTTTACCAAAATTAGTTTGGTTTGTTCAAGCTTTCAGATGAATATTGCTGTACTATCCAGAGATCTTGGATCTAATAAAGTAAAAAATATAATGCTCAAATGATTAGTCTGTGTAGGGTTCTCATTTGTTTCTGGCTTTTATTTTATAAAATCTCAAAGAAATGCTTTATTGCCAAGTTAAATGATTGGCAGTGGTTGCCAAGAAGTAGACTCTGTAAATAAGACTTTGGAATATATACATGAAAATAAGCAATTTAATGGTGATTAGAAAGTGCCCACAGATGTTCTGTCAATCAGATTACTCAAATAGCTAAACAAATCACTTCAGAGAATACCCGCTGTGTCTTTGGAAAGAAACATCAGTGCACGCTTGCTGAGGGGCTGCAGAAGGAAAGTATAATTAACTTTAGCATTATTTATCATGTATACAAAATATTCCTCCATTTGGTATACAGTAGCTTACTCTTGCCTACAGTTCTCAGAATTTATCTTTGGTTTAATTTAGACCAGTGCCTAAACAGGTTGATTACCCATGCCCGCCACCTATTTCATCACAATCATTCTTTTTTATATAAATGTGCCACTTGAAAAATACTTGAGTAACAACAGAAATGCTACAGTATCATAAAATGATTGGGGATACAGCACAAAGTAGCAATATTAACTCTTAATTAATTTTAGACTTCCCCTCCCATGCATAGTCAGAGTAGAGGAATATTGATTTGCGCAGGGCAAAGTGTATCAGTCTTCTCATTGGGACTCTATAGTCCGTGTTAGAGATGAGCAAACAATCACACATTCCACAAATAATATACAGATGTAGTCACCTTTATTGTACATATTAATACAGCAGATTATACTGTAGGTGGAAACTCTGATAATCCCTTCAATTCTGAAAGCGGATTGGGTGATTTCTAAGCATTATTCATCCAGTAATGGCCTCAATTGCCAAGTTTTCAATTCTAGCCAATCAGCTTTCACTTGTCATACAGTGAATGAGAGCAGCTCTCAGACAGGGGAGGGGATAGGATAGCAGGCAGCAGCCAGACACTAACTCCAACCCTTTCCTGTGAGCATGTGTGTGCGTGGGCGCACGTGTGTGTGCGTGTGCGTGTGCGTGTGCGTGTGTGTGTGTGTGTGTGTGTGTGTGTGTGTGTGTGTGTGTGTGTGTGTGAGCCCCGCACAGCAGAGACTGAAGAGAAAGGAGAGTTACTATGGGTGTGACTATGGAGCATGTCTGTGTGTGATATCATGTTTATAAAAATTAACATAACTACAGTATACAAAAGTGTCTATATTATTTTTGAAAAAAACATCCATTTAGCCTATAATAGTAATAATCCCCTCAGAAGAAAGGCATTACTGCCAAATAATGCCCTGGCTGAGTTAAAAGTCCTAGAAGAAACTTCCAGCCAGGACATTATTGTCCAGTAATGCCCTGTTCTTCTGGGATTATTACTTAAATATAGCAATTTAACATACTGTAGAATATCACAGCATTTCCATAAGATTCAATGGGAGGGATAAAACAGAATATCACAGAATATCTCACTATACCACACCAGCAGAAGCAATACCCCACATCTGTACATGCCAGCACATATGCTTCCTGTTCATTATTCCGAAACTCTGGTCTGGCTGGAGTTCCTTAAAGACAGGAAAAGAAACACTGACGTAGGGGATAACCAGGAATGTCAACTCCAACTTAGAGTCTGCCTCACTGATTTTAGCATTAGTGGAGTCTCACTGATAAAATCAGAGATTTTCTATTACAATGCTATTTTTTGGTGCTGAACCACCAAGTTTCAGTAATATTGATCCTTGTAGGATAATACAGTACAGTATCTCTGAAATGAGTATAGCTATATACATAAGTAATACATGTCCAGCTCTATTACTATTTAATAATTGTAATTAATTTTAAACCAGAGAAGAGGAGATGGCTAATTCTTGTTATTCACATTTTTTGCATAATTTTTAGGAGAGTAGCAACGATAGAATTTGTTGTAATTTTTCAGCCAATAACAATATATACTGTTATATAAGTGCAATTCAGAGTCCAAAAAAAACAACTGATTCACTGTTATGTCACTGTGGATAACAAGTTACATTTTTATAAATATACTTCACAGGTATGTAACTACCAGTTTAGTAATACATAAACCTAATGGTGCACCAGGAATAAAACTAATCTCACTGTGATACTGTACATTGCATGTGACCCTTTAAATGTGTTATCCTCATTTCGTTAAATACACTTATCCCACAAGTGATTAACAAAGAAAAGAAAAGCTTAATCTTACTTTTTCTTTCTGTCCCATGAGGGTTTCTTCCAAGATAGCTGAAATCATTTATTTTTGCTGACTGCTAAACTAGCATATTGCAAGGAACACTTTTGCCAAATTGTAAAAAGCTCTGCTGCCAGCGGTGGGATTTGACAATATTAAATAATAATTAACAAAAGCGGAGCCTTGCAGCAGACTTTGAACATCTAAGGTACCCAGTGGAGTCCAATAATTTACATATGAAGCATAGATCTGAATTGCTAATATGTTTGATGACATCCAAATCTTGCACAAATGTGTTCAATTTATTCCTCCTTGTGCGCTAAAATCTTTTGCTACTAAATACAATCAGTGGTCAAAATGGAATGGTACTTGGTGCTCCTGAGTATTATTTGTTGTTTTATTCATAAACCAAAATATTTGCTTTTTCAGATAGGAATAAGGATCTATATTCTTTAAACCATTTAAAATATATTTTGTAAAGGCTTCGACCCATGGTTTAGAATGGTTGGACACCCCTTTAATCAAGCCCAATATTAAATCACTACCTCGATCACAGAATAAATTATTTAAATACCGAATAATCAAATTTCAGTGATCAAAGTTTATATTAAGATTTGTAAGTAGGCAAGTTAAGCTATACTGCATTTATCTTGAGTGAATGCGAAATAGTGTCCGGGTAGAATGCTCAGCTGACAGTGTTATGGAAATCACCCCCCAATACCTGCCATTGATAAAGAGAATACAGGCCAGATGGTCAAAGCTCTATTACATCAGAGCCTGATGTTACCTGAAACAGTAACAAATGTTATTTTCTCCCAAGTTTACATGATATCCTCATAGCTAATTATATGCAAAATTAATGTCTGAAATAAAATCTCATTAGCATAGGTTTAATGTAATGTCATTGTTGCATAATTTTGCATTATCTTCCACTAACGCTATGTTAAATCTTGGTGTTGCTCTGATCCAGACCCCAAATACTGCGGATCTTTTGCATGAGTTGAGAGAAAGAGGAGATGGAAATAAAGTCTGAAAATTAATACCTAACTATGGCGTTACCACCATCTAGATACTGCAAAAGCACTATTTCAAGGTCTTGATTAGAGAAGGGCGAATTTTTCTTAGCGGATTTGCATCCGCAGTGCATTGGCCAGTTCCTTTGGTCCGCGGATTTCAGCGGGTCAATCTCAAAAAGGGCAATTTGCATTTTGCGGATCTTTTTATTATTACCACTACACTGCGGATTCCGCAACCGATGGACGGATTTGTAAGAGTCTGCCAATGGATTGCTGAATCCGTGGATTGGATCCTACAAATCCATCCACGGGTTGTATCCAATGGCGGATTTTGAGGAATCTGTGCGGATTGAAACCACCCAAATCCGTTTGTGGATTTTACACTGCAAAATGGATTTTAGGGGTAACATCAGCGAAAATCCGGGAAATTAATTTGGGTGGATTCGCCAATCTCTAGTCTGGATATGAGTGACACCAAGTTTAGCTAATGTATGACTTCAATAATGTAACATTAATAAGTCCCTGAGTGAACTTAGTTGATTAACGATGCAATGATAACTCCACATTTGGTAGCCTATATTAGTTTACCATATATATTGTTAGTTGCCCCCTGAGCATGTCCGGCTCTTTCTTTAGCATCTGAGATTACCATGGTTAACTGCAGTGGACTCTGGGAAGAAATCCATTTTGACTTCCTGGACACTTAATATTTCAACTGCTCATATCTCTAGAACAAAGCTCCATATTTAAAAAATAAAAACACCCTGAAAGGACAAGATTAAACATTTGAAACTATATATTTTAAGAATCTACTATATACAAAAAGTAGGGTACAACCGCTCAACAAGATTACACCTATAATGATATACAATTATTGTTGTTTAAAAGGGACTTGAGGAACGACCTAACACCTCTTATCCCCACCGAGAGATGGGCTGCATGCCTGTGAACTTTTTAGGTTAAACACAGAAAAAGAAGCATATTTGTGGGGGGGGGGAGATTCACTCGGAAGACACGTGAACAGGAATTAGGCGCTACAGCAGCAGTCCACTACAGAGCCAAATCTCAATTGATTATATACCTAATATTTGTGAGGATTTATACCAACAATCAAGCAAATCTCAAGATAGTCTGTGGTACTGGATAATGCCTACTGACTGTTCATCTACCTTCCTTTTGATTTGCTGAAGTATAAATGTGTTAATTGTTGTTTTTAATAGAAACAAATACATGTTTTATATTTAGCCCATATGTGTGCTCCAAAGTGAACTATTGGTGGATGGAGAATGTTCACCATCCACATATCCACATACACCCTTCTGTTTATATATTTTAGGAAAACACACAAATAAATACTGCTTTAACTGAATTATTCTCCTTTGAGAATACAGCATTTCTATTACCATGATATTAATTGAGATTACCATCATGTTAAGTGGCTTAGCAGGGCTTTGAGTATTTGACTCCAAGGGGGTTATAGATAAAGAATAGTTTTTTAATAATAAGTTCAAAGAATGCATTGCGTAAAAAAAATCTATTTCTTGCCTAAAATCATTAGCAGCATATGTGGGTACTGTATGTCATTTCATCTTTGTTCATGTTCTTACATTTGGCACACGGTATCTTATCCTTTGTATATTGTGCATCATATGTGTGTGTGTGTGTGTGAGTATATATATATATGTATATATATATATATATATATATACATATATATATATATATATATATATATATATATATATATATACAAATATAGCTGTATGCTCATCTGCATGTCTTAGGCAGGTCTGCAACCCCGCCTTTCCCCATTATCACCCAGCATACAGAACTTCCACTGCAGCAAGGGATTCTGGGAAATGACATGCAAATGAGCACACAGTGTCACTTTTTGCCTCAATAACCATTTTTAACATGGTTCCCTATAGGCTTAAGCTTGCTGCATGGTCACAGCTTTGAGCACAGCCAGGGTTAAGGTGCATACCCAGAAAACCACCCACAGACAGCTGTTTCGACCTTGATGGGTCTCATCAGTGTGGGGTTGATTTTACTGGGAATGCAAGAGAGGCTATGGGATAGGCTAAACCATAATTCTGAGTTAAGTTATGGTGAGTTAAAAAAGTGACAAAAACCCTCCACAGGAAAGCAAATATGCAAATATAGCTGTATGCTCATCTGCATGTCTTAGGCAGGTCTGCAACCCCGCCTTTCCCCATTATCACCCAGCATACAGCACTTCCACTGCAGCAAGGGATTCTGGGAAATGACATGCAAATGAGCACACAGTGTCACTTTTTGCCTCAATAACCATTTTTAACATGGTTCCCTATAGGCTTAAGCTTGCTGCATGGTCACAGCTTTGAGCACAGCCAGGGTTAAGGTGCATACCCAGAAAACCACCCACAGACAGCTGTTTCGACCTTGATGGGTCTCATCAGTGTGGGGTTGATTTTACTGGGAATGCAAGAGAGGCTATGGGATAGGCTAAACCATAATACTGAGTTAAGTTATGGTGAGTTAAAAAAGTGACAAAAACCCTCCACAGGAAAGCAAATATGCAAATATAGCTGTATGCTCATCTGCATGTCTTAGGCAGGTCTGCAACCCCGCCTTTCCCCATTATCACCCAGCATACAGCACTTCCACTGCAGCAAGGGATTCTGGGAAATGACATGCAAATGAGCACACAGTGTCACTTTTTGCCTCAATAACCATTTTTAACATGGTTCCCTATAGGCTTAAGCTTGCTGCATGGTCACAGCTTTGAGCACAGCCAGGGTTAAGGTGCATACCCAGAAAACCACCCACAGACAGCTGTTTCGACCTTGATGGGTCTCATCAGTGTGGGGTTGATTTTACTGGGAATGCAAGAGAGGCTATGGGATAGGCTAAACCATAATACTGAGTTAAGTTATGGTGAGTTAAAAAAGTGACAAAAACCCTCCACAGGAAAGCAAATATGCAAATATAGCTGTATGTTCATCTGCATGTCTTAGGCAGGTCTGCAACCCCGCCTTTCCCCATTATCGCCCAGCATACAGCACTTCCACTGCAGCAAGGGATTCTGGGAAATGACATGCAAATGAGCACACAGTGTCACTTTTTGCCTCAATAACCATTTTTAACATGGTTCCCTATAGGCTTAAGCTTGCTGCATATATATATATACAGCTAAACCCCGTTATAACGCAGGTCTCGGGGTCCACCCCGAGACCACCGTGTTACTAACGGGGTCGCGAGAAAAAAAAATGGCCGCCGCGCTTTAGCGCATATTCATCCCGCGGGACAGGAGATGGGAGCGGGCATGTCCCTCCGCTCCCCGCTTCCCCCTGTCACCGCGGGACAGCCCGCGGGGCAGGAGATGGGAGCGGGGATGTCCCTCCTGTCCCCGCTTCCCCCTGTCACCGCGGGAACTGGCAGGCAACATCCACTCCTCACGAGCCGCACGGCGCATGCGCATGCGCACGGCAAACGTGAGGGGTGCCTGCATAAGTGTGCTGCTTTTGGAGACAGGTAAGCAGTCTCCGGAAGACCGCTAACCCCCCCCACCCCGCCGCAGCACAGGGCCCTCGCGTGTGTGTAAGTGTCTGTGAGTGTGTGTAAGTGTCTGAGTGTGTGTGTAAGTAAGTGTAAGAGCCGGAGCGGGAGGTGGGAGGTTTGACAGGGAAGGGGGGCGTGGCTTGAGCGGAGGGACCCGCTACTCTCCCCCCCCTCCCCGGACTGCAGGAGGGAGCTGCTACTCTCCCCCCCCTCCCCGGACTGCAGGAGGGAGCTGCTACTCTCCCCCCCCTCCCCGGACTGCAGGAGGGAGCTGCTACTCTCCCCCCCCTCCCCGGACTACAGGAGGAAGCTGCTACTCTCCCCCCCGTCCCCGGACTGCAGAAGGGAGCTGCTACTCTCCCCCCACTCCCTCCACTGGCTGCAGGAGGGAGCTGCTACTCTCCCCCCCCTCCCCGGACTGCAGGAGGGAGCTGCTACTCTCCCCCCACTCCCTCCACTGGCTGCAGGAGGGACCCGCTACTCTCCCCCCCCCTCCCTCCACGGACTCGGGCTGGAGCACTCATACACACACACACGCACACGCACGCACGCACGCACGCATGCATGCACGCACGCACTCACGCACTCACGCACTCATACACACACACGCGTGCACACACATGCAGGCACTCACGCACTCACACACACACACACACACAGACAGGCACTCGCACTCACACAAACAGACCGCTAACCCCCCCCCCCCCGCCGCAGTACAGGGCCCGCCGTAGCCGCAGCGCAGGGCCCCGCCACCCCCCAACCCCCACAGCACAATGACTTCCCACCCCCTTAACTTTGTGAAACAAAAGTCACAAGACGTTGTACAGGCAAAATACATCTGTTAAAGTGCAGTTGTCTGTTTATTTCTATATAATAATTGTGTGCAGTGTGCAGTGTGTGTGCAGTGTGTGTGCAGTGTGTGTGCAGTGTGAGCAATGAGCAGTGTGTGTGCAGTGTGCAGTGTGTGTGCAGTGTGTCAGTGTGTGCAGTGTGAGCAATGAGCAGTGTGTGTGCAGTGTGCAGTGTGTAGTGTGTGTGCAGTGTGTCAGTGTGAGCATTGAGCAGTGTGTGTGCAGTGTGCAGTGTGGCAGTGTGAGCAATGAGCAGTGTGTGTGCAGTGAGTGTGTGCAGTGTGCAAAAAAAAAATGTAAAAAAAAAATGTAAAAAAAAAATTTTTTTTTTAAATTTTTTTTTTTTTTTTTTTTAAACGGGAGCCACGGGAAAACCGCGTTATAACCGAATCGCGGTATAACGAGGCGCGTTATAACGGGGTTTAGCTGTATATATATATTTATTGGATGTAGCATTGGGTATTTTTGTCTTTTGTTGCATAGCTTTTATCCAAATTATTTTACAAATACAGGTTACAGGTTTAACAGAAAAAAAACAGAAAAAATGGGAGGGAGAAAGTCTCAGAGGGAAAGAGTACTGCAAGTGCAGCCAGCACTGAACAACTTTAAGAAAAAAATATATCCCAATGAAGGCTTTAGCAGCCTTCCCAAAATCAGAGTAGTGTTACGCCGGTGCTGCCCACAGACCAGACCCGTCCCCTGTGCTGAGGTGGGACGTAGGGATACACGCACCTGCAGCAAAGGGAGCGCGTCCGGAGTGTGGTGTTAGTGTTGCCAGGCCAGGTATAGTAAGGAAGACAATACTTGCCGGTACCGGTAGTAGAGGAGGAGTAGTTATTGCCGTTGCCAAGATCAGGGATTGGAGAGTTGCGGATGGTCGAAGGTATAAGCCGTGTTACAGGGATGCCAGAAGTCACGAAGTCCAAGTAGAGCCGAAGTCGAGAGCCAGAGGCGGTAGTCATCCAATCCGCGTCAATACCTGAGGAGTCACTGAGAGAGTAGTCAAATGCTTCCATACAGAACTATGTCGAGCGACGAGTGATGGGAAGCACAGGCATAATAAAGCTGGGCAGGCCAATGGGAAAAGGGGGCAGGCCTGGAGGACTGCAAGGAGTCCTCCCTGATAGGAGGGAGGTGTTACAGCCCAGCTGAGTGTAATCATTGATTTGCATGGAACTGTGTGATGCTTGGGGGCGACGCCTCACTGCAGGAGCAGTGGTTAAAAGTGCTCTGTTAGGCGTGTGCTCTGTGCGTGCAGGAGGGCATGGGCACGCCCGGCGCTGAGCAGAGGAATCGCCGAGGGGAGTGATCCCGCGACGGCGGCAGGGGCGAGGAGTCGTGGAGGCCGGTAAGGCAGGATTGTTTTGTGTGTCCAGGGGCTCCCTGCGGAGAGGGAGTGCTCTGTGTGGGAAGCGAGGAGAACGCCGATTCCTGACAGTACCCCCCTCTTCAGGAACGGCCTCAGGACGGTCCAAGAACGGTTTCTCTGGAAACTTCTTCCTGAAGGACTTAAGAAGGGCCGGGGCATGAATGTCCTTTGAAGGTACCCAGGATCTCTCTTCAGGGCCAAAGCCCTTCCACTGCACCAAGAACTGGAGCAGACCTCTGGATAGGCGAGAATCCAAAAGAGAGTGAACTTTGTATTCCTCGTTATTTTGTACAGTAATGGGATCTGGTTTACGAGTCTGATCCGGAAAGAAGTGACTGGAGATAAATGGTTTTAAGAGGGACACATGAAAGACATTGGGAATCTTCATACTGGGTGGTAGTTGGAGCCGGAATGCCACAGGATTGATTTGTTCACAAATAGGGAAGGGTCCCAAGAAACTTAGGTGCCAGTTTAGGAGATGGTACCTTGAGATGGATATTCCTAGAGGAGAGCCATACCAAATCCCCTGCTTTGTAACTGGGCGCCGAACGACGACGACGATCGGTCTGTAATTTCGATCTGCGGGAGGAGTTGAGAAGGGTAGACTGAATCCTGGACCATGTGGTTTGGAGGGAAGAAATGCGTTCATCTACGGCTGGTACTCCAAAAGGAATGTTTGTAATCGGAAGACAGGGAGGGTGGAACCCATAATTTATAAAGAAGGGTGACTCCCGGGTGGACTCGTTTTTTGCAGAATTGACGGCATACTCTGCCCAAGAGAGGAGTTGAGCCCAATCACCCTGGAAATCGGATATAAAACATCTCAGGTACTTCTCCAGGGATTGATTGATTCTCTCCGTTTGTCCATTGGACTGAGGATGATAGGCGGAAGAGAAGGAAGAAGAGATGCCCAATCTCTTCGTGAAAGCTCTCCAAAATTTGTATGTATATATATATGTATATATATGTATATATCTACTGCTGCGGCCAAGTTTATTCGAGCATTTGCCCGTTCTTGGCCGCAGCAGTAGCCTGGCGCGCGCCCGAGAGTGACGGGCGCGCGCCGAAGCAGCGGAAGAGCGCCCTCCGATCGGGGCGCTCTCCCTACCGCTGCCGGGTCCGCCGGGTCCCCCGGAACCCCCTGCCGCTGTCCCGCGATCGCGGGACACCAGTGCTCCCTCGGGGAGCCCCTGGACGCGCGTGCAGGGGGCGCACGCTCCCGAAGACGCGCGACTGCGCGTCTATGACGCGCGGCACGCCGAGGGGCGGCCACTAGCAAGCCGGGAAATCTCCCGGCTTGCGGTACCGGCCACACTTTAATAAAGTGTGTCGGTAGTGTATATATATATAAATCTATCTATCTATCTAACTATCTATCTATCTATATATATATATATATATATATATATATATATATATATATATATATATACTGTATGAATACATTAAGAATTGTTTTCATCTACTTGCATTTGTCTTTTACGACAAGAAAACAGACGACTTTGACATGTTTGTCGCACAAAAGTGGCGCATTACTCACAAACATTTTATACATACAGTGCTATTTGCATATGTGTGCCACCGACAGCCCCCAAAGTGCCGCACCGCATCAAAATTGCTCCTCTACATTGGCACACTAAGATGCATGGATTTGTTATTCTTCTGTGCATCAATTTTATGACAAAATAGCTTTTAGCAACGTTTTATACATAGAACCCTGAGATTAAAATAATTGCTTGAAGCAGCATTGCTTCTACAAGCTTCTCAAGAGGAGCATTTAAAAGCTTACAAATCATACATGAGATCACTATGTTCAGCTGCAAGAAGCCTAAATCAAGGTGTTAATGAAACACAATTTACAATGTCAGGAATGAATAGGCAGAAGCCTAAATTAGCATCAGTATAATTGTTGTGACTTCAGCGTTGCCATGTTCAGTCACTCAGTGTGAAGGTCCTAGTATGAACATTTAGGAAAAATATATCTAAATTTTTTTTAAAAAATCTTAAAAGCCATGACATATCCAAAGATGCTATATATTTTATAGCAATATATATATGTTTTTTTTTTAATTAAACTTGAATTTGTGAAAAAAGTAACCTTTAATACAGCAGTATTATAAAATAATGATTGTGCTGTGTCCATCTCTCTCTATTGTTACACACATATTGTAGTATTCTTCTTACCTGTAAAGGAGATATAAGCCAGTGGGACATTTATAATCTTTAATGTTAGTATTCTCATGAGTAAGGGTCATTTAGTTAAATCCTTTGGCCAAAGCATTATGAGCCGGCAGCCATTTCACAGCACGACCAGTATGCAGGTCCTAACACTACCTGTGAAAATTCTCATTTACCTCTTCAGTGGAGGGAAAAGGGTCTTAATAGACCTGTACTGCACAGGTGCATGGAAAAACCTGCTACTTAAAAAATGGTGTGGGGTGAGCTTAAATCCTGGAGTATTGAAGTATTTAACTGTGTATTGTGTCACATTTGATGTAGCATTGGGTATTTTTGTCTTTTGTTGCATAGCTTTTATCCAAATAATTTTACAAATACAGGTTACAGGTTTAACAGAAAAAACCCAGAAAAAATGGGAGGGGGAAAGTCTCAGAGGGAAAGAGTACTGCAAGTGCAGCCAGCACTGAACAACTTTAAGAAAAAAATATATCCCAATGAAGGCTAAAGCAGCCTTCCCAAAATCAGAGTAGAACACTACTCACAAATTTGCTTGCAGAAAGGTATCCAATTTATTACAGAAACAAGACAGAAACAACAGGGATGTCTCAGGTCCAACACAGACCTTTCTTTGGACCTGAGACGTCGCTGTTTTCACGGTCTTGTTTCTGTAATAAATTGGATACCTTTCTGCAAGCAAATTTGTGAGTAGTGTTTTACTCTGATTTTGGGAAGGCTGCTTCACTGGGATATATTTTTGTCTTACAAATACCGTTTATACATTATTATTACCATTATCACTATTAAAACTACAAAAACTAAACTATTAATAATGTAATACTGATACTGTACTGTAATAATGATATAGTAATGCCCTTCCCCTCAGTACCCGACTAGCACCCTCTCTATCCACCTTTAAGACCCACCTTAAGACACACTTGCTTAAAGAAGCATATGAGGAGCACAGTGGATATTCTGAACACATGATACATA
The DNA here is from genome assembly GCF_040206685.1 of Ascaphus truei. Taxonomy (NCBI): domain Eukaryota; kingdom Metazoa; phylum Chordata; class Amphibia; order Anura; family Ascaphidae; genus Ascaphus; species Ascaphus truei. The sequence continues at coordinate 376,517,945 of NC_134484.1, read as the reverse complement.
AAGCTTGGCCCCCTGCAGACGCACTTACCAGAACTCCCTCCTACTGTCTCTGTACGTTCTCCCTACCTACCAATTAGATTGTAAGCTCCTCGGGGCAGGGACTCCTCTTCCTTAATGTTATGTTTATGTCTAAAGCACTTTTCCCATGATCTGTTATTTATATTATCTGTTATTTATTCGATTACCACATGTATTACTACTGTGAAGCGCTATGTACATTAATAGCGCTATATAAATAAAGACATACAATACAATACAATACAATCATCATCATCAATGGGCAGACATGTACTTTTTGATCCATGTTTCTGATAGTTCAGGGAGACGATAGGGCAGTATTGATGCCTGTCTTCAGATTTCCTAAAAGAACGTGTTAGATGTTAAAATCCTTCATGCAAAATGCTTCTTTGCAGCCGCCTGTTGTGACACTTCAAGTTTCTAAGACCTTGGCAGTTATGAGTCACCCTTTACAGAGTGTATGAATTTCCATAGCAACCGGCTGATCCGAGAGGACAATATGACGGAAATAATAACTTCCTCCCTTTCATGCTCTGCCATTTATGTCCACTTTAATTTTAGACAGAAGGTACGTGTCCTTCTTCAAAACTACATACAACCTTGCTCAGGCATAACATGGCTTTGTTTATAATATTGGGGTTAGGAGTTGAGACTGTGTTTTTCAGATGTCATGCTAATGTACGTTTGTAATACATGGTAGATGCTTGTTAGACATGTATACATACTTTGACATAAAAGTTCTTCATAGTTGGTGTGATACTTTGTGCCCTACTTTTGGAGATCACAAAAAAAAATCAGTCATGGGAATCAAATCTAACACATGCCCTGATTACTCTGTGAATAACATCAAGACAACTGATGATTGGTGCTGATTAGAATTGCAAAAACAGAAGGTGCATAGAGAGCATACTAAAAGGTGCACACTTTTTTGGTAATAGAAGAAATGAAGGCTCTAAATGGAAATTGATTCTGGTTATAACATTGCTATCGCGGAGATAAAGACACAGCTTGTCGTCCGTATTCTGTAGTCCTGTTTAGGAGAACTTATGGCCAGCAGTTAAGTACTGTCTAACCTACAAAATGATCCTGTTCTTCAAGCCTTAACACTTCTCTGCCCCTCCTTATATCTCTCATCTCGCTATGTAGTTGCTCATCTCCTGTGCTCTTCTCTCTGTTTCATGCATATCTACTGCTCTCTGCCTAAATATTTTTTTCCTTATACCGTCACCTATCGCCAAAATACTCTTCCCCTTTCTAACCATCAAGCTCCCTCTTTTCCCAAATAACAGATCCACCTACCATGTCACCTTCACAATGAAGTGTTTCTATTACACTGTAAAATGACTTCATGACCCACAGCACACTTGCCCTCTTGACTTTAAAATGTGCGTTTCCATGTACTGTAGTATAGGGAGGATGAGGTAGATCATATGGACAGTATTTACTAACTCTTTTTGCTGCCGAGTTTTATTTGTTCCTTGACATGGTTCATGTTTAAATATAAAACTCCTTGTGCACGGACTAATTGAAGGTTGATTAATGTAAAAAATAGCATTATCTGTGTTTAATGACTATTTAATTTATTGTCCTATTTACTAAAACACTTTACAAATGTTAAAAAAGTGATAAGAGGCTTTTTGTCACAATGGAATGTCAGCGTTATTTTTGGCACAAACGCAAATAAGCATGAAATGTATGTAAAACAAGGAATTAATTGCAAATTGCTTATTCACTAATCTATACTGTACCTGGTGATATTGGTGCAAGGAAAGTAAGCGCAAACCTTAACAAAACATATAATATTAAAAACAAAATTAATATCACCAAGAGGAGATGCAGCTGGTGTGAGTGATTTCACAATCACCCAAAGTAACTTCTGGGGGAGGACACAAAGCGCAATATTCCTCTCCAAGGTGGAAAGTCACTGGGAATCTCAATTTGAAATGAGCAGCATATGTAAAGAAAAAAGAAAACATATAGTGCAACACAATTTAATTAATAAAAAACACTCAAGCAAGGAGGCTCCAATACACTCACATGCTCAAGGAATAATAAAGGCAACTTAACCACTCTGTGTTCAGACGCAGTAGAATGCTCCGGTCAGTAGAATGCTTTCATCATCAATTAAGCAGGTAAAAGGTCTGGAGTTGATTCCAGTTGTGGCATTCGCATTTGGAAGCTGTTGCTGTGAACCCACAACATGCGGTCAAAGGAGCTCTCAATTCAAATGAAACAGGGCATCCTTAGGCTGCAAAAAAAAAGAAAATCCATCAGAGAGATAGCAGGAACATTAGGAGTGACCAAATCAACAATTTGGTACATTCTGAGAAAAAAAGAACGCACTGATGAGCTCTGCAACACAAAAAGGCCTGGACGTCCACGGAAGACAACAGTGGTGGATGATCGTAGGATCCTTTCCATGGTAAAGAAAAATCCCTTCACAACATCCAGCCAAGTGAAGAACACTCTCCAGGAGGTAGGCATATCATTATCCAAGTCTACCATAAAGAGAAGACTTCACGAAAGCAAATACAGAGGGTTCACCACAAGGTGCAAACCATTCATAAGCCTCAAGAATAGAAAGGCCAGATAAGACTTTTCCAAACAATATCTAAAACAGCCAGCCCAGTTCTGAAATAGCATTCTTTGGAAAGATGAAAGTAAGATCAACCTGTACCAAAATGATGGGAAGAAAAAGGTATGGAGAAGGCTTGGAACAGCTCATGATCCGAAGCATACCACATCATCTGTAAAACACAGTGGAGGCAGTGATGGCATGGGCATGCATGGCTTACAATGGCACTGGGTCACTAGTGTTTATTGATGATGTGACAGAAGACAGAAGCAGCCGGATGAATTCTGAAGTGTATAGGGATATCTTATCTGATCAGATTCAGCCAAATTCAGCGAAGTTGATTGGACGGCGCTTCACTTTACAGATGGACAATGACCCAAAACATACTGCGAATGCAACCCAGGAGTTTTTAAAGGCGAAGAAGTGGAATATTCTGCAATGGCTGAGTCAATCACCTGATCTCAACCCGATCGAGCATGAATTTCACTTGCTGAAGACAAAACTTAAGGCATAAAGACCCACGAACAAACAACAACTGAAGACAGCTGCAGTAAAAGCCTGGCAAAGCATCACAAAGGAGGAAACCCAGCGTTTGGTGATGTCCATGCGTTCCAGACTTCAAGCAGTCATTGCCTACAAAGGATTCTCGACAAAGTATTAAAAATTAACATTTTATTTATTATTGTGTTAATTTGTAGGTGCTCGTCCTGCCGGAACCTGCGGGTTGAAGCATGGGCGCAGGTCACCGGGACATACTTCTGGGTGCCCCCCACCGTTGCGTTACCAGCACCGAGCACTTCAGGCACGGACCGGGACAGTAGCTATCTCCAGTTGTCATTATAAATAAACAAAGCCGCGGCCTTTATACCTCCAAAACGTTGTCCTCTCGTCATTCGGTCATTCGGTCATTACCGGTAATTAGCTTAAAGGGGTACGGGGGGAATACTCGCGCCTCCCTGGTCAAAGTGTATTGTTGACTCTTGACACAAGCATGAGTGGGGTGGTAGAGTGCTCTAATGCAGTTATCAGATCGGATCTTTTCAATCTGATGTTGCATTTATTTGAATTATTTTCCAGATGGGAGAATTACTTCAACTTGTAAAAAAAAATGACAACAACTTGAACACAATTACAGATTGTGGTTAAATGGTTTTGATGTAGGATACAAGGTGTCAAGGGTACAATCCTGCTACAAAACAGTGTTACAAAATAACAGTCAAAGCCAGGGAAGTGTTTCATTGCTGCCAGATACTAGGTAACAAATCTTAATTCCATACTATACATCACTACAAAGTGATATGCATGTGGAGATTTATTTCTGATTTAGTGTTAACATTTATTTGTATGAACATTGTTGACTTGATATTTAAATTGGATGTGTTGCCCTTCTTTTAGACATCTGCAGTATTCTGTTGCCTTCTATCCTCTTCCAGGTTGCAAATATGAAATCTTCTTGTCTGAAGATTATTTGCTTAGATTCCCAGTGCAACTGTTTAAAAATAGACTTAGAAAGTCCACGTTATCTATTTATGAAGTTGGTTGCCATGGAGCTAAACTAATACATTTGGAAAAATCCAACACTGAATTAATTACTACTTCTCACTCACAATGAACATTTAATTATCCATATTCACGAAGAATTGTACTTGCCTCATTTTCATTTAAAAAAAAAATCCCGATGCCTTATGCGTACATACAGTATGTACTGTTTCTTGCAAGCTGTGCTTCTGTAAACTCTATTTTCCCCCCGCGTGTGTTAAGTTGTCCTTAGCATTCAGTAGATGTGTATAATTTGCTATTTGGCAAGAATTAGGAATGAGTGCATTTAAGGCAAGTTTCTCGTGACTGCACAAAATCGATGCTCGTTCTTGAATGATTAGCTGTTTTCAATCGATATAACATCAGAAAGCGGCATAATTCCTATTTACCCCCTTTGCATGACAACAGGGGAATATTTGTTTTTGTAACAATTAGAATACTATAAATCGACTGCGTGCTGTTGGCATTCCCTAAAATATGTAACTAGCAATCTTAGAACAAAGCTTAGGGAGCATTATTTAAAAAACAGCTGTTCCATATCACAAGTGTTGAGAAACATTATTTTGTCACTCACAGGATACCCAAAGCAGGTAATCACATGTTCTTGTAAATAAACAGCAAAGTTGTATTTTAGAACAGCAACCAAGAATGTAAATGACGATTAGATAGAGTAATTGCTATTTAACAGCTATTAGGAAACTATAACGTAGGAGGTGGTACCTACTGATGTGTGTACAAACAATTACTTTATACTGTACATTAAATGGAGAGGCATACTGATCCTTAGTAAGTAAGCAGATATACCGTATGCCATAAGATACCTTCCAGTGTCGCATGGGCTGTAAGTTGTCTTACAGTGCTGGAAGGTATCCTATGGCCTATAGAAGCACTGGGTAGTAAATATGAACTTTGAAAATAGTGCGCTTTGCTCAGATTTAAGGAAGTATTAGTAAACTGCCATTGTGCTTATCAAGATTTATTGGCCATTGAATTGAGTAGCTAATAATGCTAATAAATACTGATCTTTTGTAAATAACTATCTTGCTTTTAGCCAGCATCTCTCACAATTGACATGGTCCTGTATAGAGAACTATTGAGTATTGCTATCGACATCCAGCTTTTTTTTAAAGCTTCCCCCAAGCATGATAAGATACTGAAACATTACTGCAGACAACCAAACCTGCTAAGATGGATGTACGTTGGAGCTGATTCCACGTGTAAAGCAAAGTTACATACAGTATTCTGTAAGACAAAGTGGCGTTGGGTGGGATTTATGTAAGTGGCATCATACTGTTTTGCACAATTATTGCTGGGAGAGAGGGAAATGTGCCCTCCTCTAATCTGAGTATCTGCTATAACAGCTAGACAGGAGTATGCTTATTATTCCATTGGTTATCCTTGTAAAACAATTGTATTCTTCATGTGTAACTACATTTCTTGATATTTCGAAACTATTAGATGTCCACTTCCAAAGCAACACAAGATGGGAAATTTATCAATGGCATATCTTTCTAACACCCACACAGAAATATTTAGCAAATGAAGTGTGATTCTCAGTCATCACCAAGGGAAAGAAAATCTAATACTTGAATGATACAGTAATTGTTTGTTAGGTTTCTTCTCCCACTCTTTATATTGAAATCTTCTTGTTTGGACAATTTTGATCCAACATTTAGGTTTCTGTTGTTATGTGGGCTGACAATGTACATGGGATTAAATGCGCAGCCCCTCTAAAATATTTGATATATTTATTTGTGTGTAAAGAACATGAAATCCAAGCATATTTGAAAATGTATAATATTCCTTTTTGTTTCAATTAAATTTCACTTTAAATTGCAAAATCTAGCTACAGTATTAACAAGTTTACATATTAGATACCACAAACAAAATGTGAACTGTAATTCTGTAATAATCACCTTCTAGCAACGACACTTGTAAGGTCGCATAATCTTTTGTATAAATTATAGCAATAAGAAACTTACATGTTAAAGGGCTTCGCTACACGACAAATCATTTGTTTCTCTCTAGAACCAAAAAACTGCAATTTTACATTATAAATATGCTGTAATAATTGTTTCCATTTGTAGAAGGTTGTCAGAGCAGAATGAAATTGTTATACAGCAGGTCTCACCTTCTCTTCCCTTTTGTTTAAATACCTTTATTGGGACGCTAGTAATATTTTATCTAGAAACAGGATTGGGCTATCAAAATATACTGACCCATAATTGAGCGTTACCATGCTTTTGCGATCTTCAGAGAGGCCAAAAACATACAGTAACATCTGCAGCATTTCTACAAAACCAGTGCAAAACAATTGCACTAGATTTACCAAATTAGATTCCTTTTATTCAACCCCTCAGCTGGTCTCCCCATCGGTGAAAGGGTTAACACATACGGTACTGTTTTCGTACTGGTTTTCCACAGCTTTTTAGCTGTACACGGGGTCCATGATTTTGTTTGTTTTTTTGGAAGGGGTTTGGACTTTTTCTTATTGCTCATCCATCATCATTATCTCATTCTATAATTAATTGAATCTAATAAATGTAAGTCCAGTAACACTTATGAGTGCTCCTAAGCAAATCTTTTTTTTTTTATTTTTTTTTTTATCTTTGTTATATTTCTGATGCACTAATAGAATTGTGCAATGTAGTCCCAGTTGATTTTGTGGAAATTTGCAAGCATTCAAAAGTCTGTGCAAACTTCTGTTAGAATAGAAAAATCAGGTACAGTATAATCAGGTACAGTATAGCAACTTGGGATGCCCCTACATGGGATCTGAAAAAATAAAAGGGGAACAACAACTGGGTGCTAAGACAGAAAAAGCACCGGCCAGGAGATATAATGACATGAAAAAAAACTAGTCAAGCACACTAAAAGGATAAAGCAATCAAAAAGTAGCAAAAAGTGTAATTTAACAACTTAAAAACGTCATAATTGCCTCCACGATGCTGTTATTACTTCTTTAAATTATGCTTTTTTCTACGTCTTGATTGCTTTATCGTTTTGGTGTGCTTGATTACTTTTTTAAACTTAAGTTAGGAAATGTGCTATATGGAGTAAAGGTTCTAAACAAGACCACATCAGGCTTGAAAGTTAATTATTATTTAGTAGAATGTTTCATCTCTTCCCAAAAAAGTCTGTGGGTGAAAAAAAGAAGACTGATGAATGTAGTGGATGCCCCTTAAAGCTGCAGTTCAGGCAATATCCTGCATGTGTGTTTTTTTTTTTTTAATAAATCAGTTCTGTGGTAAGAAAAAATACTTTTAGCATTTTCTGTTTTAAAAACAACAACTTTGAAAGACCAATTTTCTTGTATTCTATTTTAACAAGCATGCTTGTTCCTATAGCAACGATTTACATTCCCCATATTTAAAGATGTCACCAAACTTTGCCGATCAATAGACGGAGAACGAATTGACCGGCAGCTATGCAGTTCTTTAGGTAATTAGAGATTGCCCACATGAAACTAATGAAGTAAAAAAATTAATTAAAAAAGACTGAACTGCAGCTCAAAGGCTTTCCTGAGTCATGTGAGTCACAAGATCCAGATATATATCTGGGAGATAGCAAGCCAGATTATTATTGTATATCCCTTTTGCCTGTTCTTACATAGTCCTAATATACTTGTACTTTCAGGTTGACTTAACACCTCTGACATGTAGTTCAAAGTTATAGGTTTCTTCTTCAAGTGAGTACACTTGAAAAAGCAACATATGTGGTTTTTAAAGCTGTGTGCAGTGCCACCAACGGGGGGGGGGGGAGCTGGGACAACTGTCCTGGGGCCGGTGACTCCGGGGGTAGCCCAGCGGTTACCTGAAGTTGGGCTCGACTTCTGTGAGTATCCAGGCCAGCTGGACCCTAGGCCATCACCTAGGCCAGGGGTGCGCAGACTGGGGGGCGCGCTAGATTTTCTTTGATAACCAGCAAGGCTCCTAACTCTACGCGTTTCGCGAGAAACCGCTTCCTCAGGAGTATTAACCCCCACTCAGACCTGTGGGCCTAATATACCCCCTATATAATTGGAACCTCCGTTCTTACAATGTTATCAATTGGAAAATTGGATGCATAGATAGTATATAAGCACAAATAGCTCTCTTCTACAAATACATTTGACACTGTTATACATGTAGTTCAAATACATGTTACATCTGACTTACCACAAATAGAACAAATATTAAGCGAAAATTAAATAATTTTAATATAAAGTCCTAAATGCCCCTCGGGTTATGATACCCAATATCATGGAACTGAGGGGTTCTGTGGCCACTCCTCAGGGGTTCCATAGCCACCAGGGGGGAACAGTGGGGTCAACTCTCCCAGCTGTCCCAGCCCACCGGTGCGGCAGCACTGCACGCAGCAGTGACCTGGCGACTCCCTAGCTCAGCAGCAGTCGCCCTGTCACTGCGATCCTTCCTCTCCCTCCTCTCGGCACCAGAAGTCACGTTCAACTTCTGTCTGACAGGAGTAGGGAGTGGACCTGGTGCTGCCCAAAGTTGTGTGTGTGTAGGGGGAGAGTGTGTGTAAGGGGAGTGTGTGTGTGTGTGTGTGTGTGTGTGTGTGTGTGTGTGTATAGGGGGAGAGAGTGTGTCTGGGTGTAGGGGCAAAGTGTGAGTGGAGAAGAGTGTTAGGGGGAAGGGAGAGGTGAAAGAGAATAAGGGGGAAAGAGAGAGGGAGAGTGTAAAGGGAGAAGAGAGAAGGGAAGAGTGTAACGGGAGACGTGGAAGGTGGAGAGTGTAAGGGGAGAAGAGAGAGGGGGAGAGGGGGAGGGAAGAAGAGATAGAGGGAGTGTAATGGGAAAGATGGGTAGAGAGTTAAGGAGAGAGAGAGTGAGAGAGAGAGCATAAGAGTTTGTAAGGGGGAGAGGAAGTGAGTTTAAGGGGGGAACAGAAAGAGGGGTGAAGAGAGAGGGATGGCGGGAGGGAGAGATGGACAGGGGGGAGAGAGTTGGGGTTCCTCAGAATCTCACAATTTAATTCTAGGGTTCCTTAACCAAAGAAAGGTTGAAAACTACTGTTTTAGATGTTAGTTTTTTATAACTTTTTAATTTGCAGAATACAATTTTATTCTTATGCTTATCTTTTGCGCTCTTTCTTTTTAAATCTCAAGGATGGCTTTAGTTTAATTTAACCAGCCAAACACAGATAAAATATAAAATGACTATGCAATTAATATTTAAAAAAAGATGACAGGTTTCAAATTAAACAAAATTTAGTTGCTTTCAGGAGCATGAAACTAATGCGGCTTGAGAGGTGTCATTATTTCACAGTATGTTTTTTTCAAAAGACAAACATAAGAAAGATACGTGTACGTATTGAGATGTGTAATTATGAAGCAAGCTGAAGTGACTACAATTTTAAGTGTAGTTTTCTAGCTCAGTAAAGGCTTTAGTTCTAATTATTTTTCCTTTTTCTTTACATTACAAATGATGCACAAGTAATTTGTATTAATTGCAATCACTTTCACAGATTGTATCATAAAATATACTAAAATAATGACGCAGCTAATTGAACTATGACTTTACAAAGCTAAATTAGTTTCAGAATAGTTACACTAAGTTATTAGTCTATATATATATATATATATATATGCAAATATAACTGTATGCTCATCTGCATGTCTTAGGCAGGTCTGCAACCCCGCCTTTCCCCATTATCACCCAGCATACAGCACTTCCACTGCAGCAAGGGATTCTGGGAAATGACATGCAAATGAGCACACAGTGTCACTTTTTGCCTCAATAACCATTTTTAACATGGTTCCCTATAGGCTTAAGCTTGCTGCATGGTCACAGCTTTGAGCACAGCCAGGGTTAAGGTGCATACCCAGAAAACCACCCACAGACAGCCGTTTCGACCTTGATGGGTCTCATCAGTGTGGGGTTGATTTTACTGGGAATGCAAGAGAGGCTATGGGATAGGCTAAACCATAATACTGAGTTAAGTTATGGTGAGTAAAAAAAGTGACAAAAACCCTCTACAGGAAAGCAAATATGCAAATATAACTGTATGCTCATCTGCATGTCTTAGGCAGGTCTGCAACCCCGCCTTTCCCCATTATCACCCAGCATACAGCACTTCCACTGCAGCAAGGGATTCTGGGAAATGACATGCAAATGAGCACACAGTGTCACTTTTTGCCTCAATAACCATTTTTAACATGGTTCCCTATAGGCTTAAGCTTGCTGCATGGTCACAGCTTTGAGCACAGCCAGGGTTAAGGTGCATACCCAGAAAACCACCCACAGACAGCCGTTTCGACCTTGATGGGTCTCATCAGTGTGGGGTTGATTTTACTGGGAATGCAAGAGAGGCTATGGGATAGGCTAAACCATAATACTGAGTTAAGTTATGGTGAGTAAAAAAAGTGACAAAAACCCTCCACAGGAAAGCAAATATGCAAATATAACTGTATGCTCATCTGCATGTCTTAGGCAGGTCTGCAACCCTGCCTTTCCCCATTATCACCCAGCATACAGCACTTCCACTGCAGCAAGGGATTCTGGGAAATGACATGCAAATGAGCACACAGTGTCACTTTTTGCCTCAATAACCATTTTTAACATGGTTCCCTATAGGCTTAAGCTTGCTGCATGGTCACAGCTTTGAGCACAGCCAGGGTTAAGGTGCATACCCAGAAAACCACCCACAGACAGCCGTTTCGACCTATTGCATATTTGCATATTTGCTTTCCTGTGGAGGGTTTTTGTCACTTTTTGTTACTCACCATAACTTAACTCAGTATTATGGTTTATATATATATATACATAGACTAATAACTTAGTGTAACTATTTTGAAACTAATTTAGCTTTGTAAAGTCATAGTTCAATTAGCTGCGTCATTATTTTAGTATATTTTATGATACAATCTGTGAAAGTGATTGCAATTAAAACAAATTACTTGTGCATCATTTGTAATGTAAAGAAAAAGGAAAAATAATTAGAACTAAAGCCTTTACTGAGCTAGAAAACTACACTTAAAATTGTAGTCACTTCAGCTTGCTTCATAATTACACATCTCAATACGTACACGTATCTTTCTTATGTTTGTCTTTTGAAAAAAACATACTGTGAAATAATGACACCTCTCAAGCCGCATTAGTTTCATGCTCCTGAAAGCAACTAAATTTTGTTTAATTTGAAACCTGTCATCTTTTTTTAAATATTAATTGCATAGTCATTTTATATTTTATCTGTGTTTGGCTGGTTAAATTAAACTAAAGCCATCCTTGAGATTTAAAAAGAAAGAGCGCAAAAGATAAGCATAAGAATAAAATTGTATTCTGCAAATTAAAAAGTTATAAAAAACTAACATCTAAAACAGTAGTTTTCAACCTTTCTTTGGTTAAGGAACCCTAGAATTAGATTGCGAGATTCTGAGGAACCCCAACCCTCTCCCCCCTGTCCATCTCTCCCTCCTGCCATCCCTCTCTCTTCACCCCTCTTTCTGTTCCCCCCTTAAACTCACTTCCTCTCCCCCTTACACACTCTTATGCTCTCTCCCTCACTCTCTCTCTCCCTAACTCTCTACCCATCTTTCCCATTACACTCACTCTATCTCTTCTTCCCTCCCCCTCTCCCCCTCTCTCTTCTCCCCTTACACTCTCAACCTTCCACGTCTCCCGTTACACTCTCCCCTTCTCTCTTCTCCCTTTACACTCTCCCTCTCTCTTGCCCCCTTACACTCTCCCCCTCTCTTTCCCCCTTATTCTCTTCCACCTCTCCCTTCCCCTTAACACTCACTAGCCACTCCTATATATAAGAAGGAGTGGCTCAGTGAGTAAAGACAATGACTGGCACTGAGTTTGAAGCAGGGGAGCCTGGGTCACTTCCCTGTGACACAAGGACTACAGTTACATAACTTGTTTACTTACCTCAGCCTATCAAGATGGCCGCCACACACCTGTGTCTTTGCCAGCTGTTAGGAGTCTCTCTGATTGATCAATTAGATCCCCTTAATTGACTGCACTTGGTGGACTCTGGTTATAAATGTCTTCTGGGTGCCGTTGTCCTCTAGCACCCCCTTGAGGAAGGTCCTTCCTGGACTGAAACGTTGGATTTAAGTGTGCCTTTGTATTTTACTAATACAATATTTTGGTTTACTTTTTTAGTGCTGATTCTTGCCTTCTCGCCTGGGAAGCATTGGTTGCTCTATTGATATCTATGGAACATGCACCTTGACATATAGTGTTTGCTTGGAGTGCCAGCTGCTTCTCTTTTTCTGTATACATACATACAGTACATACATACATACATACATACATACGTGTGTGTGTGTGTATATATATATATATATATATATATATATATATACTTCCAAGATCACATTGTGTGTTCTTTCACCAAGGGGCTGAGTCAGTATGTAAGGGGGTCACCCCTGGTTCCCCTGATCTTCCTTTGCCCCCTGCCTTACCCCTGTGGCAGTGGGGGAAGGGGATGGCGACTTCTCCCGGCGGGCACCGCCATCTTGGTTGCGGCGCGAGGTTCGCACAATGCGCAGAGGTTGGCCAGGGTAGTGGTGGCCATCGACAGTGTGCCGGAGCTCTGGGAGGTTGCACAGGTGCAGTTAAGCGTAGTGGCGGCCATTACAGCGTCACACATGCGCAGTAAAGATCGCGCACGCGGTCCCCATAGGAAAGAGCTGTGCCAAGGACTACAATTCCCAGCAGCCTCTGGGGACTGCACTTTCACCCTGGTCACAGGCAGCATTGAAGCCAATAGAGCTGGCAGATTCTCATGCTGAAGAGTTGCAACAATGTTGTGTGCAGACAGGATTTTTGTCAGTTGGAGCTGGGGAGCTGTAGGGGAAGGAAGGGTGCAGGGAGCAAGTGCAGCTCCTGCACCGAGTAAGGTCCTCCACATCCCAAGTAAGGCCCCAACTCCCCACCAGGTTAGTGGGTAAGTGCTGAGGGACGGCCCAAGATAGGGACGCTGCCCTTAGTGCGTGTGAGTACTGCCTTGTCAGGGTCACGGCTGGCAGTGCTGTGAGGCCTGACAAGAAGCCATAGTGTTAGCGTGCAGCAAGTTTGCTGTACGCACCCCGCAGGTTGCAGTGCGTGGCTGCGAGTGCTAGTTCTTAGTTAGTCAGGACTGGGAAGAGTTAGGGGAGCAGAGCAGGCTATTAACCCCTATAGGCCCCTAGGAGTTTCCGCCTAAGCCATCAAGGTTGCTGTGCTGTAGGGACGGCCTATAGTACAGTATTGTCCCCGTAGTTATAAGAGTCAGTTAGGGACTCAGCGGGCGCTGCGCCTCCGTGCAGCGACGTGGGCGCAGTTCATCGTTGCGGCTGCAGCAGTCCTCCGGGTGGGATCGTCCTGGAGGTGGTTCCGGTGTTCTTCGAGCGCCAGATCCTTTGCGAAGTCATTGCTGATCCGAGCACTGGAGTGCTTGGCAGGTACTTTATGTCAACAAGTGCACCAACGGGCCCTTAGTTTAATAGTGACTGCGCAGTCACCCATATCCTATCTCTCTACAAGAGTGCGGGACATTGGGTGTGGATCCTATGGACACGGGGTGGGATCATCCTGTGTTGGGGAAGCGTCCTGTGAGGCGCATTAGTTAGTGTCTCCTCCCGAGAGGGACACCCGTCATTCTGTGCATGTTTATGGAGTGTTATGTTTCCTAAAGTAAACAGTATTGGTTATCATACTTAAGGTGTGCGAGTATTTATATGTGTCCTGCGAGGAACAATTCCTGCTCTGCTAGGAACCATCGCAGGTGGAGGCGCTGCACCGAGTACAAGGTTACTCTTATTAGTACTATAATTGCCCCAGGTTCCCCCGTGGCGGAAGCTCAGCCCTCCTGTGAGCCAAGCAGGTAAAGCACCACACCTGGTAACACTGTATGTTCTCCACACTATGTCTGCGATTGGGGGGGGGGGAATACCCATTACAAGTATATACAAATGGCAGTGGTTATACTGCGCTCACAGCAGGCATGTTATGGTGAGATATTCTGTCATGTTCTGTGTTATCACTGCCATTGAATGCTATGGAAAATCTGTGATATTCTGTGGTTTAATGCGTACAGAGTGAGTGCAATAACTCTTTCCAGATCAGTACTCCCATGCGGCTGTTCACATTATGATCGGTCGAAAACTGACATTCAAGTCAATAGTAGTTTTTGGCCTTTCACAATGTGATCAGCCACTTAGGAGCAGATTCTATAAACTGTACTCCAAAGTGGTTAATCTCACCCTGTGCTTCAGTGATCATATTGATTGGAATATACAGTACTTGGTTTTGGTTTACACCCTCTTCTATGCATTTTGGAGGCTCAAACATATTTGGTTATTATGGGTCTGTAATTGATGCATCTGAGGATGTGTACGTTCATATGTTGATTGATAAGACTGTGGATCCATTTCCCAGTATTTATACAGCTTACTGTACCTTCCTTTTTATGCAGCTGTTAAATTCAGCAATTTATTAATGTAAAATGTAATTATTTGTTGGTGTATATTATAGCTTGTTTTTAAAACAGAGCATGCTTTAACCTTCTGCTGACATAGACACAGAGTCGCTGATCTGTCACAGTATCAACTAAAAAGTATTTTCTTCACCACGGTCAAGAAAATATATTATTTCCACTGTGTTGCTATTAGAAATAATAATACACCAATAATTTATATTTACTAACACTATTTATAATATAAAAACAACACATAATTGTGTTTTCATTTAATTAATATCGATCAGGTATTCAACTTGACGCAATGCATCAAAATGTATTTCAAACAATGACCTATGCATCATACAGATGTAGCAGACGTTATTGTTCCTAATGGCGCGTTGTAGTGTGACACACTCAACACGCCAGCGGGAGCAGACACCATTGTGTCTCCATTAGCTGCACGCTAAAAGAGGGCCCACTTTCACCCACAAATATATGGCGGCCTTAAGGCAAGGCGAGCAAGATGACCGCTTTGGTCCCCAAGCCTTCTGGGACTCAGTGCTCTCTCCTCTCCCTCCTGTCCCTCCTCTCCCTGCTCCTGTCGGCCCTGATCCAACTTCCACCTGACCGGAGGGGGGAGCTGAAGGATGGGGGGCCCCCACGCTTCCTCCTCCAGCTCCTCCCTCTGATTTGAAGTTGGATTCCGGCGCCAACAGGGGAGGGAGAGGAGGAAGGTGCGGGGTCCTCGGACCAGCAGGACCACTTCTCACCAAGATGTGAGTTTGTTTATCTTTGAGAGAGAGGGGGGGGGGTGGTTTTTACCTTTTCTGGAGCGGCCGCCTCATGTAGCGTTGCGTTGCCATGGGGACCGCCATGGCCCTGCGCTGCAATCACATCTTCTACATCTGTATGTAGATGCGGCGAACGTTTTATGAAGGTTTTGTACTACCTTTATAGCAATAAAATTTTGTTGCACAATAAAAATTCAAATACTGTATAATCTTAGTTCACAGTCCCCAAAAGGTCCAGTAAACAAATGAGTGTGTTACAGATTCATGACATTCCCTCTGTCACTGAAGTTAATGAGTGTTTTTAATGTTAATTTCAATAAACTGTAATTTACATGTGTAAAGTGTTTTTGTTTCCTACAGTTTTGGTGTAAGATTCATATATTCCTTTTTTTACCCCAAAATAAAATAAACATTCATGGACTTCTAATCTTTCTAAGCTCTTAGCCCCCAAATGCACAGTAAATATGTACAGTGTGGTACAGATTCATGACAGTCCTTCTGTAACTCTTATTAATGGGAAATAAATTCGCGAAATGCGTGTCGGTGGTGTCATGTGGTCGGATCCCTGCATTTATATCCCTTTGGGGATCTACTTTGAGCCAAATCCTGGAGCTGGTAACACTGTGCATTGACTGTTTTTCAAAATGACTGCAGGGCAAGTAATAATAACGAACGAATCATATATGTAGATGAAAAAAAATCCTGTGCCGATACATGCATCTGGAATGAGATTGATATGAAGACCGTTTGAGCCCTACTTATGCCTTCCTGATATTGATGTATGAATCTGAAGGTGACCAAATATCAAGACTCACCTAATCTAATATACATTTGTATGTTTAGAATGGACTGTTGTGGCAATATCTACTGTGCATGCAGCCTATGGCTTTATATAAGCAATATTCTAGTCAGAGGCATGCTGATTCTGATCAGAGGCATGCTGACCTACATTGGAACGGTGAATTTGCATTATACTCTGCCCTGGAACAATATATACCGGTAAATCTGAGAGCATACGCTTGTGGATTATGAGGCACTCCTCCATCTATAGGTGAATCAATGACAAGACGAGGAGTAAATAACACAGTACTTATTTACCTACACAGTAGACATTTGATCATTATGAGTGATCGCTTGTATTATGCCAGCAAGACCTCTGTATATAATCAGGTATTTACGCAAAATGTGAGTATTCTGTGTTATAGCCCACTAAAACTTTGTGTCTTTTGGAATACACTATGTCTGCTTTTTTGTCTTGAGGATAGATCCACATGCAGCACCTGGGGAACAGCTGCAGTATACCTGATTATATACAGACCTGGGATCTTAAAGACATATCAGCAGCAAGAAGACACATTACAACATTTGATGAGCTCTATTTGATCTTTTCTCTAGTAAGTGGGCTGGCATATGGGCCAAGTTCAGAGTCATATCATCATCATCATTTATATACACAGTGTACACTATATTGTGTTTTTCAATATTCTGGAATGATCCCGCTCCTTCTGGAACATGGAGGTGTAATATCATGTAGATTGACATAGTTGTACTTCATTTCATCCATACCACTATCACTCTTGATACATATCTTCCCTGAGTGCCCACTCTTAACACTTGTGGGAGGCACATTTACTTGATACAGTAGTTGCTTCATACTGTCGACCATGCCCCACCTTATAATACTATCTTGGAGTCCCCTTTTATTTTACCCATGCTGAGATCCTGTTCTGTGTAACGTTACTGTCACTCTCCTGCCCTGTTCTGGAACTGCTACTTCCTCAGGGGTTACTGAATACTGTGGACGGGAATCTGCTTGTAGGGCTGATTCCCAGACATCCTGGTGACAGCTACTGGGACAAACTCTTCTCATTGTGGCCATGTTATAGGATCCTAGTGAGTAGCGGTGCAATCCTACATCAGTTCGGCACCTTCCCAGCTCTCCCCTCTCCTGTCAGGTGGAGTTTGGATCCCGGCACCCACAGGAGCAGGGAGAGGAGGGAGCAAGAGGCTCCAGGCAACTGCCTTGCTCGTCTTGCTCTAAGACCAGCCCTGCGACAAAGTGAACACGAAATGTTCTAGTAAAGTAGTATTGCAGGTCACATTAACACATCCCTAACATGTTAAAATACAGGGTTCATGGCCTCATTACCTTTAGTTGTTTAGAATTATGTTAGAGGAACCACAGCTCTCAACATTACATCCTGATAACTAAAGGGGTCAATGCAGGGATCTTAAAAAGGAACGACAAAAAAACAATCTATTTCCCACTTTACACATACCTATGCCTGCATGTGCGAAATACAGTAAATAGGCATCATATAATGAAATACTTTATAACACTTAGTCTATATTGAATACAGTCCAAAGTGAAAAACCTTTATACTTTGATCAATGTAGGGTTTCCTGCTTTGAGTCAATATGCATGAGCCTTATTTACTTTTCGAACGTGTCCAATAGTCTTGATTAATGCTTAAACTATGACATAAGACTACATAAAGGCATTTTCAGGATTAGTATACTGTACAACTTCTTCCGAATAAAATGTTTTTCATCACATATAATGTAAAACCACATGTTGCTCTATACAACTTCAGCAATCAACGTCTGCCTAAAATGGCTTTTAACAAAAGTGAAATACCTTTAGAAAGAACTGTGATGTTGGGTTGACAATATGATAAAACTAACAAAGCAAACAAACCAAGTCAGTGCATTTATTTACAAGACAAGTGATTACACTGCTTGTTTTCGGTTTATGCCAGAAAAACATACATTATTTCTTGGCACATGCAACACTTTTCCATGCTTGCTGTTCTCATGTGGACATTCGATCATAGTGCTCTAACAAAATTAGATTTTTGCAGTGATACAGTATATAACCTCTCATTTTGTTGAGATGAATAAATAATAACTTACACATGATAATTTGTTACAAGAGAAACCCTGTCTCAAAATGGTCTAAAATGGCATGGGCATATTTAGTGCCAGACTCAATATATCCCCAAACATGCGGCTTCAGTAGCTTTTTCAAACAAAAATTTTGAAATTTGTCTGCTAATTTAATACATAACGAAGGGACCACCAAAAACATCCCCAAATGAAAAAAGTCCCAACATTTCATTTTCATTTAAAATGCACACAGAACTGAACTGGTTTTGTTTGCAAAAATCATTATTTGGCCCTGTAGGGGAGTCAAGGGGTTAAACTCCCTTTGCAGGGCAGGAAATTGCACAGGTGTCAGATTTCATACCTGAACTGGCAGGTGTGTACAATGAACGCCTGATTGAGCAGGAATAAAAGGCGGGAAGTTGCCAGAGACAGGGTGACTGCTTTCCCCCAGAGAGAGAGAGGAAGTGAAACTTCTCCCCACCAGGAGGGAGCCTGGTTGTTATGGAGTCTAGGACTGATGGAAGCAGGCCTCTGGGGTCCAGCTGGGAATCAGACCCAGGATAAAGATCACCACAGACTGGACAGCCTTTCCCCAGAACCGGTGTTTCTGAATAACTGAAAGAGTGACACAGAGGCCCTGGGATAGGAATCCCCTGCAAATACAGATAAGCAATAAATAGGACTCTGCAATGTTAAAAAACTGTTGGTTTGCATAAGATAGTATATGTTTTGGGCTGGGGACCAGTTTAACTGGCCAGCGCCGTTTGAAAGGGCCACCATGTTTAGTTAGTTTCCCTATAGGGAATAGGTGTTTATATTATGATTTCTTTTGGACTTAAAGGGACAGGGTTCCTATTGTTTAGTTGTCTTCTGGTTAATAAACCAATACAATTAAGCTTGACCCTCTGTCTAAGTGTCTTACTGACCTCACCTACAGGCCGCTCCGTCACAGGTCCGTATTCAGTGTACTCTGAAAAGTGTGTTTCAGGCAAAGTTTTGGCAGTATGGTCAGGTTTATTTTTCACCTAAGCAAAATAGTAAAAAGTGGAGCTAAATATGAGAAAAATTGAGAAATAAGAATCAGCCGAACGTTATGGAAATCATTGAAAACAACTGACAATAAGTCAAACGATCTGAAGGAAAAGGACCAGTGAAGACAGAATCATTTAGCTGCCTCCCACTACAACTCTTCAGGCTCAATGTGTTCCTCTGCACCTCCCAACAGCACTGCCAATATTTTATACAAAATGTGGGATTTTTATAGGAAAACTTCTAGCCAGATCCTGCAAGATGCAGACTTCTCCATGCCAGTTGTTATGTAAGACGGAGTTGATTCCTTTTCGATTCCTTTTTCATTTTTTCTAACTCAGTTTGGACTCTTCCTTTTTTTTGGTAAATTTTTCTGAGTTTTTATCGGAATGTGGATGGCACCTTTTTATCATTAATTTTATTAGTCACTTTTTTGTCTATTTCTTTCATTTTTTTGAACTCACCATTTATATTGTTTTTCAGCCAAACTTTTTCCTGGAATTTCTTTTTTAATTAGGTAAAAAACTGCTGACAATTTTTCTGGGAACGACTGCTAGTTCCACTCCACTCACCACTGAACACATAGACATTTACAGATGCGTTACTAGCAGGGTTGCAACCTTCTATTGAAGGCTAACCCGGAGACTTTTTGCAATGTTCCGTCATAATATGGGTCCTTAACACTTTTGACAGGTCCTGAATTTTACTCCAATACCATCCTGCTTAGGGATCATGTTTTGCCCAGATATTTTCCACAAAGACACACATGCTGAAAAAAAGAAGAAAGAAAAAAAAGGGTGTGTGTGTGCCGAGCACGCTCATGTTAAGTGAAACTTCTTTGTCTTTTGCCAGTGAAATTGTGTGTTGATTTTTATGATTGTGATTGATTATAAAGTATGTAAATGCCATTACTTGCAAAAGGTGTGTGTGTGTGTGTGTCATTGATCCCAGTATCTCCTTGGGCGGCTCCTGCCGCTTCTGCACATGTGCAGGTGGCGCTGGTCGTTTCTGAGCATGTGGTTGGCAATGCCGGTCGCGTCTGCACATGTGCAGGTGGCGCTGGTCGTTTCTGAGCATGTGGTTGGCAATGCCGGTCGCGTCTGCACATGTGCAGGCAGTGCCAGTCGATTCTGCGCATGTGCAGATGGCACCAGCCGCTTCTTTTAGTCAGCAAGGGGGCAGGAGTGCTCACAAAAATGCACACAATCATGCACACGCCTGGCAGTAACAGGTTTTCGTCTCCATGAAGCACTTTTAGTCCTATGAGATTTTGGTTTGTGGTAGGTGCCAGCAAAGACGTTTCGCTTCAAAAACATGAAGCAAGCTTTTCATGTTTTCATACAAACGTTGAAGAACATTTCCTTTGTTTGAATTGTGTTATAAATATACACTGTAAGGAATCCGCTCCTGGGTTTGGCTGGAACTCATCCTTACAGAGCTTGTGAGTCTCCAGACAAACCCTCCCTGAACCTGCAATCAAGAATCACCTGCTCCTTGCTACCTCCTATGCAGCTCTGGCCTGATTGGCTTCCTGTGCTATTTAGTTGCTGCCCTTCCCCCAGGAAGTTGCTGAACATAGACTTTGCAATTCTTTTTCAAGTAACTGTGCTTGCCACAGACTTCTCTGTTTGGCCTGCTAGGCCTCCTTGTGCATTCGCCCTGTTCTCCCTCAGCCTTACCTGTCTTCCCGTGCTGAAGCCCTGGATCCCCGCTGTGGCTTCTGGTTCTTCAGCAAAGGAATGGAAGCAGGCACACGGTCTTACTAAAGGTGCAGTTTATTGTGCCACCAAAGGTCCAACGTTTCGGCAAATAGATTGCCTTTATCAAGGAGAGGGCTACAGAACATGTTAAACATACCACAATATATACACAAATGGGTACTCACCCCCCCACGATCACTGCTGCCTTGCTCCTGGATGTCAACGCCCCCATCGTGACGTCAGGGCGCCAGCGCGACGCAGCGTGATGACGTCATGCACCACCAGGGGAGGAGGAGACAGCCTCCCCAATGCCTGTAACAGGCTAAGATGGCTGTCCTGCAGGAAGCTGGAAACTCAGGGAGCCGCCCCCTCACTGGCAGCAGAGGCTCCCCTGGTGACGTCATCACGCCCTCACGGGGGAGGAGGGGGGGCGGGCCTCAGGCATCAGACCTGCCCTGGAGTGGAAGAAAGACAGCCTGATGCCCAAGGAGGACTGAATGATCGTGCTGGGGTGAGAGCCCTTACATAAACAATCAAGTGTAATGTGACTACAGTTTTATTAAATAAAATAATCAAATAAAGTGTACAAACTAATAGTATAACCACAGTGTCATCTAATGCAGTGTATAAAAAATGGTGGAGGCTGTATTTATGCTAGCAGCATTACATATAGAATTAGAACCTGAAAGGATACATGATACATATAGATAAATGCATATACAGCAATCCTTAGAGGAGCATAATGTACATAATGGGTCGCATGGGTCCACGGAGAGACGCACAGAGCCTTACAGAGTCCTTCTGCTACCTCCTGTTGAGAAAGCATTTGAAATTTTGTTGTTCATTAAGACCCCTGCCATTACTTGTCTGCAATGTGTGGATCCAATAAGCCTCACGCCTCAGTAAAAGGGTTTCTCTATCAGGGTATCCTTGTCTTGGTGCTATGTGTTCAATCCCCATCACTCTGAGGGATGACACATTGTGTCTGTGTTCAACACAGTGCTGTACCAGTACAGTAGGGTCCGTACCCTTACGTATCACACTTTTGTGTTCAATGTATCTCACTTTAAGCATGCGTGTAGTCTTGCCTACATAGACAAGACCACACGGGCACCTGATAATATACACCACAAATGTAGATCTACATGTAATACGATTATGAATAGTGATTTTTTTACCACTATGTGGATGACAAAATACGTCCCCGGTAGTAAGACTGTTACACACTGAACAATTCATACACCGGAAGTTACCCTGTTTACCGCCTTCTAGGAAGTGGGGCGTATGGTAGTGGTCCTTGTTGTCAGCATGTATCAAGTTGTCTGACAAGTTTCTCCCTCTCCTATAAGCGATCAAGGGGGGTGTCTGACAACTAGCTGCTAACACCTCATCATTCTGCAGCAGGTGCCAATGTTTCCGGATAGTAAATCTGACTAAATTACTGGCCCTATTGTATGTGGTGGAAAATACAATGCGTTTCTCATCCTTAGTCACCCTATTAGGAATCACCTCTCTGTTAAGGGCTGCATCAAGCACTGCCGGGGTATATCCCCTTTTAGTGAACCTTTCACGAAGGTCATCCATGGCCGGTGCTAGTTTGTCCTGTCGAATAGTGATCCTAGAAACCCTCACTTTTTGTGAGAAAGGTAGGGCATTGATGAGGGATGGGGGATGGTGACTGTCAGCACGTAACAGGGCATTTCTGTCAGTATCTTTCCTGTAAAGGTCTGTGTGGAACTCACCATTTTCTTGGGAAATCAGGACGTCTAGAAAGGATAATTGCTTAGAGCTCCAGACATTAGTAAGCTGTACAGGAGAAGGGAGATTGTGTAAATAATCAAAAAATGACAATAACTGGTCCTCAGTACCTGTCCACACAAAGAACAGATCGTCAATATATCTATAATACCCAATTATGTATTTATAGTATATTGATGCATATATGTACTTCTCCTCAAAATCTACCATAAATAGGTTGGCATATGCGGGCGCCATGTTGCTGCCCATCGCAGTTCCCTTAATTTGCAAAAAATGCTCCTTTTCAAATTTAAAATAGTTTTTATGAAGAATGAAGTGTAATAGGAGCAAAATATATTCAGTGGGGACTGTCGCCTGGTAATGGGCAGATAAAGCAGTTTTTACTATATTTAAGCCATCCTCATGAGGTATAATAGTATACAAGCTGGAAACGTCCATTCTGACCATTATATGGTCAGTACCATTGCGTGGAATATCTTTGAGTTTGGTTAAAAAGTCAAAGGTATCCTTTACGTATGACCGTGCTTTTTGTGCTATGGGGTTGAGGAATGTGTCAACATATATGGCTAATGGCTGATTAAGTGAATGTATAGCTGCTATTATTGGTCGCCCTGGAGGTAATTGGAGATTTTTATGTATTTTCGGGAGGGTGTAAAACAGTGGGCATTTGGGATGTTCTATTGTAAGAAATTCTGCTTCAGTCTCAGATATCCAGCGGTTATTAAGGCCAAGCTGGATAATCTCCTTTATCTCCCTCGCATACGTCGGAGTGGGATCTCTATCCAATTTGATGTAACAATCAATTGAGCTCAGTTGTCTTTTAATTTCTGTTTTATATGCTATGTAGTCTTGTATGACAAGGACGCCACCTTTATCTGCCCTTTTAATGATAATATCACTATTACTGGACAGTTTTTTAAGGGCGTTCTTTTCCCTAAGTGTCATAATGTGCATGATTTTATGCCTATTGGTAGCATATTTAGCAATGTCTGCCTTAACTAATCGCATATAGGTGCTCACTGATTGGTTTTTGAAAGGAGGTATGAATGGGGATTTTAATTTACATACTTTGGTACCTTTCTGATCGGCTGAATTAACTGTCCCTGACGGTTCGATAGGCAGTGCCAAATTATCTGTCCCTGGTGGCTCTGTAGGCGGCATCGTTTCTGTTGTCCTGTGGGAAAAAAAGGATTTCAGGTTAAGTAAACGTTCAAACTTAAATAAGTCAACTTCTAGCCCAAAATCATCAAAGTTCAAGGTGGGTACATAGGAGGGGCCACGTGCCAGTACAGACATTTCATCTGCACTTAGTATATGCTGTGAAAGATTAATGACCAGGGTATCCATACTCATTGGCGCGTTTGTGATCGGAGGTAAGGAGATTTTCCTTTTCTTCCCCCGTCTGGTTTTCTTGCCCCCTTTTCCGCAGTCTGTCCTAAAAAAGGAGTCCGCGGTACTTCCCTCTGTCGTTCAGTGGAGGAGTGGGCTTCGGAATCACTGGTGTTGGCTTCTGGTTCTTCGCCTCCTCCAAGCGGAGGCTATTCCTATGCTGAAGCCCCTGTGATGAAGACTCCTGCTTCCTAAAGCCTTTCTGCTAAGTAGCCCCAGTGCTGCTTTCCTTCCTCTTGGCAGACTTCGTGTTCGCGCGCTGAAGCGGCTACATTGACGTCCTCAGTGTTTCTTGTGGCGTGTCCACACTCCTGGATTCCCGTGGCCTTCTCCCTCACCATGTTCCTGTTACCTCTACCAGGGTCCCATCGCGCTGCAGCACCTACGCTGAAGTTTTCCCGGACCCGGCTTCGCAGTCTACGGTCGGAGTTTTCACATCCCCACCTCAGCCCCGCGGTCCGGCCCTGGTTTGTGGTGAGCATAAGCATTATATACACAATCATTTTTGAACCGAACTAGGAAAACTTTGCCTTTCTCTATTTGCTTGTTCTGGCGAATTAGGCCCAGATCCACAAAGTTAAGTAACTTAACGTGACGTTTACCTAATTTAATGACACATTAAGCCTTACCACAAATCTTCCAATAACGTTGTCAGTGTTTCTGCCATAAAGAGCATTGCATTAATTGTAACGTCCGTTAGTAAAAATTAGATGCAAAAGAGGCACTTACCCTAACATCGCATCTACACTATTAAGTCCAGTAAGGTTAACATTATGTTAGTTCATAAACTTGACGTCACTCCCATCCAGGCTCTGAAATGGGGCTTTTGCATAAACAAAGGAAAGGGTTAGAAACAAATAAAATGAATTAGAAATATGTACATGCGTCAGGATTAACCAAGTTTTGATATGTGTTATGACGCAGCAGTCTTGGTTAACTGTCATTGACGTGAATTTCAGGATCGCTGGGCCATAACCATAGTGAGGTAGTTGATTTGGTAAAAAAGATGGGCATCAGGTATAAAAAAAGGCTCAACCCTACAGCGACAGGGTTGATTATATAAATAGAACAAAAAACAAACAAAGATGCCCAAAACTACTTCCAATGTGACAATACCTAACTCAGGGAGGGTTAGGACCTGCTAACGGTCATGCCTTGAAGTTGACTAGCGGGCTTCAGACGCTTTGGCCAAAGGGTTGCACTAAATTACCCTTTTTCAAGAGAATATATAGGTATTGCACTGTGTATTTTTTGTCACATTGGAAGTGGTTTTGGGCATCTTTGTTTGTTTTTTGTTGTATACATTTAGCCTCGCCCACTAGCACTCCTATTGACACACACACACACACATATTATATATAATACACATATACACATATACACATATACACATATACACATATACACATATACACATATACAGTGTTTGACAAACCTATACATTTGCTCGCCCCGGGCGAGTGAATTTAACCCCCGGGCGAGTAAATATTGGCCCAAGCAGCACACGTTTGGTACTAGGTGGCGAGTAGATTTTTTTGTGTGGCGAGTAGATTTTTTGGTGATTTGTCAACCACTGCATATATACATATACACATATATACACATATGCATATACACATATACATATACATATACATATATATATATATATATATATATATATATATATATATATATATATATATATATATATATATATATATATATATATATATATATATATAATGTGGTAATGTTTGGGGTTTCTCAGAGCTTGTTGGGAATTTTGTGTTTATTATATAAATAGAATGTTATTGTTATTTACAAGCATTTAACACATTATTTACAAGTATTTACAACTATTACGAAGGCAGCCATCTGATGAAAATAAATTAAAATATTTTTTTTAAGTATTACGACCTACAGTATAAGCTTGCCTGGATAAAACGGGTCCCTTTGCTGGTAGCAGTTCTCATGTACTGTAATCACAGTTGGGCCCATTAGTAGCATGCTTTGAACAAGGCCATCATAATGGGAGGCTGATTTGCAGAATCTAATGTTTAACGCTTATACAGAGCAGGTTACATTATAGATGCTTTTAGAGGTTACAACAGCATTTAACAGAAAATATTAACATATAACAAGTAGTCTCACATCTATCATATAACCTTTTATTCAGCTAAGAGCAGACGTCGTGTTTTTCGGGAGCACAGCTTGTGCAAATACTGTATGGAGATGTAGCCATGGTTATTACTATTGCGATAATGCTACTGCGATTATTACCGCGAGTGCCACTGAAAATGAACAGAACTCGTGCATTATTTCACATCTGATATTTAGCTTCTTATTTCTTGTATTATTCCACATTAAGAAAGGGAATAATGTTTGTTACCGCTGTATCATGCAACTATAATATGTTCATTATAATAAAGTAGCAATTATGTTTATCTGTCAGAAAAGGGATTCATTGTTGTTTTGTATAAATAATGCACTGGTGTTATACAATAGTTCTTATCTTTTCTGAAAACTCTTTTCATTTTGCCAGTTCTATTAAACTTTAATTATGAGAATGTCATAATGCATGTATGAAGGAGTGGCTCAGTGAGTTAAGACACTGACTCGCATAACAACGACACTGCATTTGAAGCAGGGGAACCTGGTTCAAATGCCAGTGTCAGCTCTTTGTGACCATGGACTTTTTCTCTCCCTGTGCCTCAGACACAAAAAACAGAGATTGTAAGCTCATCTGGGCAGTAACTGTGAGTAATGAGTCTCACAAATGACATTACCCCCCCCCCCCCACACACACACACACTCCCTGGTATATGGGCATTTAAATTATTTCATTTGAGTCCTGAAAGATCTACATCCTATATAATAAACAATAAATACAATTATTATAGTCTGACATCACCGACTTCACAGCTTGATTACAATATCTTTTGACTATTTGCATGTACAGTACAGTAGTAATAAAATAACAGCAGGGGACCACTATCAAGGGGTAACATATAAATCAAAATATAAAGTGCCAAAAAGTTAATAGCGTAACATTGTGGCAAAACACATGAAGAATGTCACAATGTACTATATATGTTGAGCCGTCCATAACATTGATTGCAACATATATAGATCAAACCTGGAAGTGTACAACTAATAACGCATTAATGAGTGGATACATTAAATAATGAACATAATAATAATAATAAATATAACTCCTGCCCCGTAGAGAATATAGAGAATATATATTAATAAATAACACATGTAAAGAACGTAATAATAAGCAGTATGGGCAGAATAAATATAGTGCATGGAATATAAACTGTGAAAAAACTGAAGATTATGGTATAATATATGATGGCATGAGACCGTGCAATAGGTCAGGTTATGCTCTGTATACAGGTATTCGTTTGAATTTTTGTTATTGTGGCCCTTTGACAATAGCACTGGTAAATTCTGTCTCCAACTCCCAGTCAGGTTGGTGAAGCCTGCTCTAGACCCATTACTTTAAGTGTAATAGGGTCTTTGTTATGTATAATTAAAGGCAACCAAGGGACAAGCTCTGCAATGTTGCACTCGTGATCAGGAGCAATGATTGTGTTAAAACATAATCTTTATTAGGTAATACAATAAAAACTTGGTGAACACAATATAAATTATACAAAAATATTAAAATTAGTCAAGGGTAGGTCCACGAATATTTTGATCAGGACACTGGATGAGGTGGCTTCAGGCAAAGTACTGACAGTGGTCACAATAATAATTGACACCTAATTACAATCATCAAGTATAGCCAGATCAAGTCTCCTTCTATTCAAGTTATATAGGAATATAGTGTATAACCAGGGTAAGCATCATTCCGGTCTACTGGAATTGGTTCAAGGTGTGCCAATTCACTATGTACAGACCATTAAAACTATTAACTATAACAAGGTGAATATGTAGAAGCAGTAAATATAAACTCTAGGTAAAAAAAGATACCAGGAACATAGTGGTAATCTTTAGAGAACGACATATAAGTCAGTTGCTAGTGAGTTGTTAGTCCAGCAGTCCAGCAGCTAACGTTTGAGGCTGCAGTGTAGTGAGCAGCTTTTAAATAGTCCCGATGCACCATAACCTCAGCACATACTGTAGTTAAAAATACAATTGTACCAATATGGACTTAGAAGAGGTTAATCAATAGTCACTAAGTAGCCATGAAACCCAAGAGCTTCCTCACCGGATAGCACAACGACTTAGAACATCGCTACACTAATAGCAGAGTGCCCATTCCAAGCTGGAGCAAGTAACAAGGTATACTTTAAAGTTAAAAGCTGGAATGGGTATAGTCTGATACACAGAACCTCTCTGAATTGGTGTCAGGCGCCCCCTCCCCCCGAACACTCAGACCTGACCGCCTTGGACTAGAGTGAGTGACACAGTGACGTAATCCACGTGACCTCACGCATGTTTTGCATCGCTCAGACGCTTTTTCTTAGGCCGCGCTTATAGTGACGTCGACGCAACGTTGCGTCAAAACAGATGTATTGCATCCGTCGCATGCACTTATAGTTAGAGTGATGCGATGGAGCGATGGCTTGGTCGCGATCGCTGGAAGTCAATTCAATTTGATTTTTTCAGCGACCGCAGTGTGACATCAGCATCGCTGTCGCTGTAGCAAGGACTATTAGCGCGGCCTTAGGTAACCCGTGGTGTGGCTGGCAGGAGATTTAAAGAGCGAGAGTAACAGGTTAAAATGTATTAGTAGTATTAATTTAAGTAGTAATTAATGACAGAATACGCTAATAAATGACTCTACTAATTTGCTCTTTGTTATGTATACAGTAGCAGCAAAATGTCTCGAGACACTATGTGTACCGACACCCTTTATTATATTAAGCCTGTGTTCTTAAAAGTGGTACGCTTTTGGACATTTGTATTACTCTGGAGCATGTGCTTTCTTTTTTGTTTTTCTAATATATATATATATATAATGAAAAAATAAATAGATGATACCGTTCTGTGGCTAACGAAATGCTTTTATTTGTGCGAGCTTTCGAGATACACTGATCTCTTCTTCCGGCGATGTTACAATGAATGAAGCAAAAGGTATACTTAAAAACAGTGTCTCTTGGAATGTTATCTGTGCTGTTCCTTCCCCCGGTGTGGATGTGTTTTATGGCTAGAGGTGTCAAAAGGTTACTGAAAGCAAGTGAAGAAAGAGTGTGTATGTGTATCAGTGTGAATAAAAATGAATGGAGAGCCCACAGTATATACAGTGCTTTACACAAGGTGTGTGTGGAGTGGGAGTGGATATAAATGGTGTGGGTGGGTGTGGAAATGTGAGAGTTTGTAGCACAACTAAAAGTGTGTGTGGATACTTAGTGGTCCCTATTGGTGTATAGGGATGGAAAAACAAGGAGTATTAGTATGTGTGAGAGACAGGTGTGTGTGCATACATATAGCACAGTATGTACAGACATAGCCTTTAGCGCTCATGGGACGAGAGTTCACTAGTGTCAGTAATGACTCATAAAATTTCGATCTCTGTTTAGGCCACTGCTAAGTGTCCCGAACAGTTGCATAAATTTGTATTCATGCAACCGTCTCTCTTTCGGGGTTTTAAGATTACCTTTGAGTATGGCAACCCTCAAAGGTAATCTTAAAACCCCGAAAGAGAGACGAAATTTTATGAGTCATTACTGACACTAGTGAACTCTCGTCCCATGAGCGCTAAAGGCCATGTCTGTACATACTGTGCTATATGTATGCACACACAGCTGTCTCTCACACATACTAATACTCCTTGTTTTTCCATCCCTATACACCAATAGGGACCACTAAGTATCCACACACACTTTTAGTTGTGCTACAAACTCTCACATTTCCACACCCACCCACACCATTTATATCCATTCCCACTCCACACACACCTTGTGTAAAGCACTGTATATACTGTGGGCTCTCCATTCATTTTTATTCACACTGATACACATACACACTCTTTCTTCACTTGCTTTCAGTAACCTTTTGACACCTCTAGCCATAAAACACATCCACACCGGGGGAAGGAACAGCACAGATAACATTCCAAGAGACACTGTTTTTAAGTATACCTTTTGCTTCATTCATTGTAACATCGCCGGAAGAAGAGATAAGTGTATCTCGAAAGCTCGCACAAATAAAAGCATTTCGTTAGCCACAGAACGGTATCATCTATTTATTTTTTGATTATTGAAGCTCGGCTAACACGGTACTGATACCTCTACATGTGTGTATATATATATATATATATATATATATATATATATACAGTGTTCGACAAATCACCCAAAAATCTACTCACAGAGAGAGAGAGACAGAGAGAGAGACACACAGAGAGAGACAGAGACACAGAGAGCGGCACACAGAGAGAGAGAAAGAGAGAGAGACAGAGACAGAGACAGAGACACACACACAGAGAGAGAGAGAGTCACACACACACAGAGACACAGAGAGAGAGTGCAACAGAAAGAGAGAGAGAGAGTGCGACAGAGAGAGAGAGAGAGGGGTGACAGGGAAAGGGTGAGGGCGACACAGGGAGAGGGCGACACAGGGAGAGGGCGACACAGGGAGAGGGCGACACAGGGAGAGGGCGACACAGGGAGAGGGCGACACAGGGAGAGGGTGAGGGCGACAGGGAAAGGGCGACAGGGAAAGGGTGAGGGTGACACAGGGAGAGGGTGAGGGTGACTCAGGGAGAGGGTGAGGGTGACTCAGGGAGAGGGAGAGGGTGACTCAGGGAGAGGGAGAGGGTGACTCAGGGAGAGGGTGACACAGGGAGAGGGTGACACAGGGTGAGGGTGACACAGGGAGAGGGAGAGAGGGTGACACACTCACAGACACACACTCACTCACAGACACACTCACTCACTCACAGACACACACACTCACTCACAGACACACACACTCACTCACAGACACACACACACACACTCACACACACACTCACTCACAGACACACACTCACTCACAGACACACTCACAGACACACTCACAGACACACTCACAGACACACACAGTCACTCAGTGTCACTCTCACACACACACTCATCCGCAAGGCAGGGGGTCGCACATGGCAGCAGTGGGGCCTCCGCACGGCAGGAGGGCCTCTGCAAGGGGCTGCCCCACTCCAGAGGTGGACACCGCCGCAGCACCCCCCACCCCCCCGAAGCGGACGCCGCCCCCCCGAAGCGGACACCGCCGCCGCCGCAGCACACCCCTTCCCCCCGAAGCCGACGCTGCAGCACGCCTCCCAAAGCCGACGCTGCAGCACACCCCCCCCCCCGAAGCCAACGCTGCAGCACACACCCCCGAAGTCGATGCTGCAGCAGAACTAACAAAAGAGAGAACAAGAAAGTAGGTGTGAGTAGGGTTGCCAGATGTCCCCTATATACGGGACTGTCCTTTATTTAATTGACTTGTCCTGTTGTCGGGATGCATAATTTTCCAGAAGTTTAGAGCCTTGACGTGAAATGCGTGATCTTAAAATTATTGTAATTAAATCAGTCATATAAACATAATAGATTTTTACTTGAGTGTCATAGTTACCTTTTCCGATGTCACTTTACTAGCTTATCAATATAATAAAGTTATGATACTGCCTGGTCATCTCATAATACCATGACACCCACTCTTGTAGGGGATACTTTTTCTCCCACCACTACTTGTTAGTTCAGTGCATGTCTTTCCCCACCAAAAGCAGAGATGATAAAAATCGAAGACTATAGCGGACAATCAGGAGATACCATTCAGCTCAAAGCATTTGCAAATCATTCATCACTCATTATGTCACACTTTCATACTGGATTTTGTTGTCCCATATTATAAAATCTTAAATGTGGCCACCCTAGTTGTGAGAGACTACAAGCTAGCTTTGCCCATGTTGGATTGTTCTTCAGGAAATAATCCTAATGTATCTCAGATATACTGTACATCCTATTTGCCACCTGCTCGCTGTATAAATAGAAACACTATGGTGTGTGTCAGTGTGAATAACGTGGGCTGCTCACATAAGGAAGAAAATATGTTTGCCTACAAATTGCTAGTGGTGTATACTAGAACAAAGCAGGGGTATACTGACACAAAAATATCAATCAGATCAAAACCAAGACGAAATCGAGTCTGCCAACAACAAGCGCACACGGTCCGTCCTTATTGGTAGACACAGTCTGCATTAATAAAACAGATCAGGTACACCACAAAATTGTACAGTAGCAAAGAGAAAATGCACCTGCTCTCTTCCTGTTTTTTTTCTGTAGCCTTGACATCCCCCCCTCCTCCCCTCGCCCCTCCACCCCCTTCCCCTTCTGCTTTTCTCTTGAAAATATTTTCCGTGTCCGTTTGTAGGTCAGAGGAAGTTTTGAAAATCTGAATTTTCAAAGCTAATTGCAAAGAAAAATATTCTTTTGT
Organism: Ascaphus truei; assembly: GCF_040206685.1. NCBI lineage: Eukaryota > Metazoa > Chordata > Amphibia > Anura > Ascaphidae > Ascaphus > Ascaphus truei. Next base: position 376,485,463 of record NC_134484.1, on the reverse strand, counting down.
ATTTGTTGCTATGTGAGCGCTATTGCTTTTGTTTTGAAAGAGAATATAAAAAATATATATATCATAAGCATGAAAATGGTCATGATTCATGACAGTCGTATTGGATCCCGGCAAAGTAAAAGTCTTGGATCTAGCAGGATCTATGGTTCAAAATGGGAACATTTTACCAAATGACCATCTGTTTCCACTTATATACAGTAGGCATTTGTGTTGTAATTTGCTTCAGTAGTTTATAATGGCATCCTCAATATTTGAGGATTTGTTTCCCTTAAACTGCCTGAATTAGGTGTCCAATGGAGCAGGAATATTACTTTCTTTCAACCAAATATCTGGCTTTAAGAAATATTGTTTAATTCTGAAGTTCTGGTACATCAGGAATTCACCACCAGCAGTGTCAGTACTAACAAGCAGAGATATACGAATATCTTCAAAAGTATGATAATTTAATACCTGAAGACCACCTGGAATATTTTCTAGTCCTCTCTGGCACTAAATTAGTTAATGTGTGAGTGATGTGTACTTTGCAGTATACTTTTATAATGCAACATCAAAGCCATAATCCAACACAGCAAAGATAACAGAATATATTGCGATTAGAATGTACTTTGCTATTTCATCTTGCAAAATGCATCTCAAGTCAGGTGTTGCAAGCACATAACACATTGTGCTAGAAAGAAAAGTGATATTATTCCTTCCCCTTTCTGACCTAACACTGCCTCCATTATTTTGCACCTTCCCTATTTCCCAACTATACCTCGTCTCTGTATTTCCAAATTGAGCTTTTGTGCTACTTATGTTCTAATTTCTCTGGCTCTCCCATCACAATCACATAATTCCAACCCACTCCACTTCCAGATATGCCATGGAATTGCTGCTTTCATGTGAAATGTGATCACCAAATACACATTTTTTAGTATTAATAATAACAATGCATCTTAATACATTTTAAACCCATGAATCTTAAAATCTATGTTTTTGCTGAGGCACAAATAAGTTATTATAAGTTATTCTTTTTAAGCTGACAATGGGCCATAAACTAGGATCTTTTACATCCAAGACCAGTCTCTGAACAAATAGACCACCCCCTACTCTTACGTTGTTGGAGCAGTTAGAGACAGATTAGCTGAATTTTACAATTACATTGCACCTATTCTAGAGATTTTGTCACTGGGTTGCAGATTGAATTAATGACATACTGTAGGTCACTTTACAAAAAGTATGTTCTGTTTTTTATTGTAATTTTTCCCCCCTACATCTGGGAAGATTAGTGAATGGGGAGTTTTATGTCACTTAACACCTGGTGGTATTTTGGAGTAAAGAAAACAAAAAACAGTAGTGCAACTCGAACACAGAGCTTAATACATATGCCCATATATTATAATATTTGCGCTGGATAACTATCGACACTCACAAATTACAAGCTGACACCTACTGTAGTGCCGACGAGTATTCTAAAACAAATCTGGGGCAATCACCAACAAGACCCAGGTACATGCAGGGTACATGCTAGGTACATGCTGCAACATTTCAGTGACATTTCTGCAGACAGACTAATGGCCCATCAGATTAACAGCGGGAGTCCATGGCAGTCCCATTCAGACTGAATGGGACTGCCAGGGACCTCTGCTGTGTTAATCCGATGGGCCATTAGTCTCTGCAGAAATGTCACTGAAATGTTGCAGCATGTACCCAGCATGTACCTGGGTCTTGTGGTGATAGCCCCAGATTTTCCAAGGCAAGTCTAAGGCAAGTTTTAGAATACTCGTCGGCGCACCTGTATGGAGCAAATATTGGAGCAGAGGACCTTGATATATTAGTGTAGATATATAGCCAATATTTTTACAACCGTGGTGCGCAACAGCAAGACATATACAATGCGTCAGCGAGGGAAGCGCACACTGCTTTGAATCAGCTCCGCGCGAGAAGGTGAAGGCCATTTCATCCATGGGAGTGCGCCACAGGTTGCAATAACATTGGCTACATCTGTATATAGGTGCGTAAATGCGGAGGTTTGTGACCCCTCCTCCGTTATTCCACTCACCCCACCTTCTAAATTGCAGTTCTTTCTGAGCACCTGTGAATGACCAGTCTATTGAGACAGTTCTCCCTCCATTAGAGAGGTTAGGAGAGCTTTTTGCGGGTACAGTAGTGTTACGACTTGCAAAAGAGGGGATATCGTGGTGTAGTTTGCAAGTTTAAAATGCTTATGCTTTGGCCAAACAATTTTACTAAATGACCATCACATGAAGAAAACAAATTAGTATTTACTATATAATTTGTCACATTGGATGTATCACTGACGCTTTTGTCTTTTGTATATACTGTAGATGCAAGCCGAAAATGCCCAGTTTTTAAATTAGTGTACCTGGACAAATCTTCCGCTTTAAAAAGCTAAACATACTCTATGAGTTGTTTATAACACATTTTAAAGATCTAGCAAACAACACTTTCACTAATGTGACATTTAAATGTACTTTGTGGCTGCTCCAGTGGTCTAATTAAGTGTCTGACAAACAATGTTAATTGTTCATCTTGAGAGCATTGTAGCTTTCCTCATTGCCCGCTCCATCAAAATTGATTGATCTGAATGTCACTGCCAGCTCCAAAATAAAAATGTGTAGTCACTGACATACCCAGAGGAATACTACCGTGTCAAATATTTAAAATTACAGATGCGCTGAAAATGTTTCGACACAATCCTGTTATTTGTGGAACTCCACTTTACTATTTCCCTAGAGGTGTTAGTATATAAAAACTGGGGCGGGGGCCTAAGTCTGCCTCCCCAGTGTAAGAGGGAGAATAATCAGCTGGCAAGAAACCAGGCTGGGGACACAACACAGAGTGACACATATATTTTGTACTTTATATATGCAGAACATAATAATCACATTCAAGGGCCCTTAGAATCGGAGCACCCTGAACAAAACTTATTACAACTTATAGTGAGAGAATAACGAGGTACCCAGCTGCGCAATTGTCTCACGGTGTCTCTTACTCAGTTCCGGCCCGGATACTAGCTAATGGGCCACTGTTGGTGCCAGCTCAGCGTTGGAGCGTGTGCGGAATATATTTGTGTTTATCACAGGCCTGTTACTTCACAAAGAGTGCTGTGTAAGCTGAGAAGGATACTGCAGGGTGGTAGGGGTGATCCCCTGGATGTGGTCTACTCACCACTTTGGGACCCCCCAGGTGATGTGGATCCGCTTTACACTGATAATGTACTCTCCGGGATCATTACAGCTACCTCCGGTCCGTGCTGCTCTGTCAGATGGGGAAGGCTGTGCTATCATGCTGTATTTCTGACCAGGCTCCACAGGACAGGTCCTCCTTCTCTCTTGCACTCTTCAGGTCTCTCTCTCTGGATCAAGTTCTTCTCCCAGCCTATATCTCTTGCCATTCCTCTCTCATGATGTCATACTCTCAATATCCTATGGTCTCTGTCTTTTCCGTGTATTTACTGCCATTGGCCAGAGCAACGAGGGCCCCAGATAATCACTGAGGGTCTGGGTTAGAAGGTGATCTAGTCAAGATATGTGTTGAGAATTACGGGGATGGAGTAGTTAAATATGTTTGAAGAAGTGATTTCACAGAAAACAAAGTCTATTGAAATAATAGTAGTACAGGTAGTCATCGCTATCCAACGTTTCACATTGCAACGAATGGTATATCCAACACAAACCCTAAGGGCCATTTTTCGATGCCTGAATGCGTTATCCAACGCTCACCGCCACTGATTAACATGGGACTCACTTTACAAGGGTTTCACTATCCAACGCTACTTCCAGAACGGATTCCGTTGGATAACCGAGGACTGCCGGTACTGCTTTTTCTAAATTGTTAAAAAAACTGACACTAATAGGGAAGTAGAGTTAACAGGAAATATGTTGTTGTTTGTAAATAGGCTGTCTCCTCAAAATAGAGAAGTGAATGTAGAGATATCGGTAAACATGTTGTTCATTTTACATCTAACAGTGGGTGAAGGTTTAGAATTAATGTGCGCCTGCGCCAGTATATGCACAAGTACAACATGTGAGCAGCGACAGAACACAAGGGAGGGGGTGAGAAAGACCATATATGGTGATAATTGCATTTAAAGGTCACCTGGCCTTTGCATATGCTTATAAATAAACGCTGCTGAGTCTGTTGTCACCTAGAAGTGTGCTATCAATAAAATCATATTTTTACTTCAACACCCTGGATCTGTGTCATGACAAATGTGTCTCCTAACAAAACAAATGAGACCACATTCAGAAGGGCATCCTAAGTTGGAGACTTACAATTTCTGATTGAAATGTAAATATATATTCACTCTCTAAACTGAGATTTAATAGATTGAAATCTCAAACTGTGCATTGGCTCTGGGATTCAATCAGCATCTGTTATAGATAGAAAGAAGCATGTGAATTTGGAATTTATATATTACTCTAGAGAGAGAATTATGAATCTAATAAAGTTTGACTGTATTTCTGAAGCTTTTATTTCATACTTAGGAGATAGTAAAAGTATTGAATTACTACTGAAATTATTCTTCCAGCTGTCAGAATTACAGTTCCATGCTAAATACAGCAAAGCAATCCAGTAAATTTCACTGTATATGTGCGCAGAAAATATTAATGTCAAAGTAGAATGTGTGCGTGCTGCAGTCTGTGATTACAGTATCAGAATCTAACTATTTTCCCAGAGGGGATATTCAGGTGCAGGAGCTCTGAACACCTGCTATGTTTACATTTGTAATGGGGGACAAAACAGATGTAGCAAAAACAATTGATTCTGTCATCTAATATACATGGATAAAATGGAGGAAGGGGAGGTGGGCTCTTGCTACAGGCTATGTAAGTAGTGAGAGGTGCCTGGGGCTAATGAATAGACAAGACCACTGGTCTAATGAAAGCCAAGAACAGAAAAAGTCCCACGTTATCTAGCACTCAACTCTTGAATAGTGAATAATTTAAAATGTAACCTTTAGTGGGTATATAATAAAATAATGTGACACAAACTAACACAATGATAACAGCACTTAAATTAATAATAGGTATATAATGTTTACCAAAGCCACAAAAAAGTATAGTAAACCCCGATCGGGGGGATCAAATGGTTATACTACGATCAGATACCGAAAAAGAAAAGGGTATCTTGTGGTAGATCACTGTATACAGTAAAGAATGGGGTACTCGTGTACCAGGCTTGATCTATCTCTATATGCCAACACCAAGAGCCTTGTCACGTATTCATGGTGTACATTCTCAGAGTCCAAATACAGATGCCATCCGCCATGAAGATCCGGATCAGGTACCCAAATCTTCTTTCTTCTATCTTTCATCAGCTTCTTCTATCTTCATCTGTCATTATTTCTTGATCTTCTGGCGTCACAAGGTATTTCAGCCAATCAGATCGTGGGAACCAATTCCCCAATCTGATTGGTTGTTGTACTTGACCTAAAATGACTCCGTCACATGGTGTACAACAACCAATCAGATTGGGGAATTGGTTCATTTCCACGCTGAAATACCATGTGATGCTGGCTTAGTGATGTCATGTTAAAGGGAAATGAAGCACAGCCATTCTGATTGGCTGACTTCATTTCCTTTAAATGACGCCATTACAAAAAAAATAATTAAAGTCGGCACATAGTTTTAACAGCCAATCATATGGCTGTTAAACCAGTTCCCGACCAAATGTGACATCACAAGCCATATTTAAGGCCGCGACGCCTCATTTGAGCCAAGAAGACGACGAGACCACATCGGTTGAGATCTACTATGGGGCTTTTTGGATTACAACAAGAAGATAGAAGATTAAGAAGATCAAGAAATAATGACAGATAGAGATAGAAGAAAGAAGATTTGGGTATTTATTTTGTGTGTGAGTAGGGGGTCTCCTGAGCTGAACAAACTTTTTTCAGCCTCGGGAACCCCCTACTTTCCGAGATACAGGCCCCGTGGGGTATGGGGTGCCGTTATCCCTCTGCTTTGTTTACATCCCACGTGGATTTTAACATGGACAAATACCGGCACACCAGGCCTGTAACTCAGGAAGTAGGGGGTCCCCGAGGCTGAAATCATCTTTGTTCAGCTCGAGACCCCCTGTTCACGCACACTATGAATAAAAATAAAATGTAAGCAGCTTCATTACCTTAGCAGCTACCCGCTAATGTAATGAATTTTTATTGAGGGGGGGGGGTGTTTGATACTAGTGTGAGGGAGCAGGGGGTCCTGTGAGTTGAACAAAGTTGATTTCAGCCTCAGGAACCCCATACTTCCCGAGATACAGGCCCCGGTATGGGGTGCCAGTATCCCTCTGCTTTGTTTAGATCCCACAGTCACGTGACACACAGGATTTAAACATGGGGATACCGGCACCCCATAACGGGGCCTGTATCTCGGGAAGTAGGGAGTCTTCGGACCTGACACCAATGTGGTTCAGCTCCAGAGAATTTAAATAAAACCCCTGCGATAGCCTGTGAGAGAGGCGCACAGTTAGAGTGACTGATTCAGCCTATCTCTTACTACTTATTAATTATTATAGAGCTAGTTCAGCCCATAAACTTATATGTTTCAAAAGTCTGCCACACTGTGGTGATGTCTTACATGAAATACATCCTGTGTGAATGTAGCATAGTTGGTATAGTTGTGAATGATATCCCACTTGTATGTAACTTACTATCCTAGTATTCTACCGTGCCGATATTGTAAAACGCTACCCGCCTGGGGCTTTATGCTAATCCCTTGTTCTGAGTATCGCACTAGTACAACGTCATCAACGTGCACCACATAGTGCGCACCGACGTACGTTTCCTGTCATACAATGACTCTCTCAAGGTAGCCCCGCCTCTCGGCAAATACCTTGACTTAAGTAGAGGATGGTTGCCTAGGCAATCCAGAAAGCGTTGTTTGCCTCCATTCCTCTGCGTGCACACAATGCACAACAAACAGTGGATATCGTGTCAGTGAATACTATTGAGGACGACTAGAAACGCTGAATACCAACAGTTTGTGCACTTGTGTGGTTTCACCCACATCATGAATAGTAACACCAGTATAACATATTAGAGTTTAGACCCCAATGGAAGAAATCCAGAAAGGGCAGGTGTTTAATCTCAAAGGTGAGCCAGCATCTATTAAAGGTATCCAACGCTAGGTAGGTAGAAGGAGAAATGAGGTGCTATGTGGGTGGAATGAACTTGGATTAGTCTTACACCTCTGGGCCAACTTGTTGGATTCACGAAGATACATCCAGTGATATGTGAGATTAAACACATAAGAAAATCATAGTGTATACTGCTGACACAATAGAACAACATATAACAATAAAGACATACAAAAACAAAAGACAAAAGACTTACAGACAACAGAAAACAAAAAACACAAACAAACAGATAAGGACAGAAATAAAATAAAATATGGCTGAAATACAGTTAAGCTCATTTATTTTAATGATTAAAAACAATAAAATACTGCAAAATAGAGAAACGTGATGCAGCTGGTCCAGTTTGTTAAAACCAAAATCCTACTCGCAACAAATACGGGTTAAACAGGCATTCAACTAAGCAAGAAGACTGTAGCTCTCTCCTCTGTGGCGGGGGGGCGGAGGGGGGGCGGCTTTGCTGATGAACTCCACAGCCATCAGCACACTCCTTGAACCAGAACTCCGGTGTGGGTGGCGGACGTCAGGGAGAAAGGCCGTCTCGTCACTGGTTGATGATTAAACGCCAAGCCTGTATATGCTGCACACGTGCCTGCTAGGATTAGCGCTGACCCTGGGGTCAGAGATAAAGCTAACCCTAGGAGGCCCATGTGCAGCATCTACAGGCTTGGCGTTTAATCCATCCATCAATTGAGCTAAAAATTGATTATTCGGCAAACCTAGTAAACTTTCTAGATACAACAGTAACACTGAAAGATGGCAAACTACACACATCTGTATACAAGAAACCAACAGACAGATGCAGTTACCTCCACAACTCCAGCTTCCATCCCACTCATACAAAACAAGGTATCATACACAGCCAGGCTATAAGATACCACTGCATACCCTCTGACACCAAGGACAGAAACAGACATCTCACAACCCTCACCGAATCGTTCAGACAGAAGGGATACAAGCCATTACAAGCCATTATAACTATTACATCTGCACTAAAAGCCCCACGAAAACACTTGCTACAATACATACAGACAGAACCTACCACACGCATACCACTAGTGGCCACATACAACCCTACCCTAGAGGAAATACAAAAAATAATTAAATATCTGCAACCCAGGCTGGCAGAGGATGTGGCATTAAAGGAAATCTTCCCCAAACCTCCCATCCTTGATTTCCGACAACCACCAAACCTCAAAAAGAAACTAGTCAACAGAAAACTTCATAACGAACTTAAGGACACTGATAATGGCACAAAACCGTGCAACAACACACGTTGCAAACTCTGCAAACATATATGCCAAGATCTCACGGCCAGTCACAACCATGGAACATTCAATTTAAAGCATCATACAGCTGCACATTCAGGAATGTAGTATACATGATTCAATGCAACAAATGTGACCAAGGATGCTACAGTGGGGAAACAAGCCAAAAACTTCAAGGCAGAATGAACATGCACAGACACTCAATATAACACCATGAAGAAGGAAGATACTGCTCACCAGTGGGACATAATTTCTCACAACCAGATCATTCCATAAATGATTTAAAAATCAAAATCCTCAATGGAATGTTCAAAAGCACCCAAGAACCGAAAACGTTTGAACTCGGAATGATAAGACTCTTTGACACCAAAACAAGAAGACTTAATGCGGATATGGGGTTTCTCACACACTATCATACTTTTTTGTAATGTTCCTCCCTGCCTCTCTGCCAATGTTCCAATCCAAATGTTCTAATCCAAAACCTTTCACCTCCCCCCCAGCATCCACTTCTCCCTTCCCCTTTCGTGCTGCTGTTAGATGTACAGTCCCCCTCCATCCCATATTCTCACCTTCCTTGTCACCGTTTTATTACCCTTTCAGTGTCTTCAAACATCCCTTTCTCACCCCATCTCATGTATATCTCTTTGTTTTTTGTTTCTCTCTCTTTTTTTTTCTCTTCTCTTTTTTTTCTGTTTAAGTCATAGAATCCTTTGTAAATCAGTATTGCTGACCTGGGGAAGAGAGGAAAACTGTTGAATGCCTGTCTTATTATATCAATTGTTAGTCCAAATAAACTTGCAACTGGACTAACACGGCTATTTCAGATATATATAAATATATATATACACACACACACACACACACACACACACACACACACACACACACAATAGTGGACCACCCATCTAGAGTCGGACCAGAGATTTCAGGCAAAAATATAGACAGGAGGAACTGTAGCAAAATTATCTAATCTGCTGAAATTTCCATAAACTGAAATCAAAAAGGAGAACAGAGTAATGGGGGGAGAAATAAAGAACCCAAGGGGGAGGGTTAACATTTCAGGCCCGTTCCCACATATGAAAATGCATGCATTACTTCCCTTTCTCTCTCTTCTAAAATGTTCCCAGCACTGTAGAGACTAGTAGAGATTAGACAAGTTCAACCATCCCCCGCGGATCCTCAGTGGTTAGAAAAATCTGCCTCAGGCCTTTTTCCCCCTTTTTCCCATTTTCATGACCTCGGAGCCTGCGAGGAAGCTCCCCCTCTGCTCACCCCCCCCCCCCCAAACACATAAATAAACACACAACAAAGATCTGGAGGTTCAAGGGCCCCGGCTTTATTACACAAATAATAATAAACCTTGGTGAGTGCTACCTCTGCCAGCGTGCTCTCTCCCGGGTAAAGGCCATTGGCACCCCAACCATGGCCCGCACACCCACCAAGCCGGGCGCCCGTTGGCCCGGCTGTTAAGCGATACTGGGCTCAGGGAGTCACGCACAAATGAGCCCTGCCCACTCGCTCCCCACCTGAAGGCTTTAGGGGTTATCTGCACCATAGAGCCCCCGCTGGCAAGGTTACCGTGCACTCACCCCCCCCCCCAAACAGCCGCCGTGACTAAGGCAACACCTGCCTTTAAAATGTCCACCTCAGGTATGTCAACATCAAAGTCCTTCTTTTATCCACATTCTGAAAGGGGGGGAAAAAATATACAATACTGTATACTGTAATTAAATTCTGTCACGTTTATCAAACAAAGGGCCGGGTGGGTGGTAGTTCTTTCCTGTGCCTGACTGCCTTCCCGCTCCCTCCCCAGTTTAAATCCCCTAAGCCCCCCCCCCAAGGCATGGTGGGAAGAAAAGGGGGGGGGGGAAGAGGGAGGGGCGCACGTGCAGAAGGGAGGGGAAGCAGCATCCAGCCGGCCGGGACAGGGAGGCAATGCGCTTCCTAGCGCTACATGTGAGGGGACCCCGCAAGGGGTGAGGGGACCCCGCAAGGGGTGGGGTTAGGTGGGAAGAGGAGGGAGCCTGGCCCCAGCGGTCATGAGCCCCGTCGCGGAGGGGCTCCAAGCTGCCTTTCGGTTTATGAAAATTTCAGCAGTGTTTTTTTCATTTGTATTATTTTGTTGGTACAAGAAAGCTGGCATTGTCTTAATTAATGTATTATATAAAACAACGGGGTGCCACACTACTGTTTGCCTCAGCTGGTCACCTTCTGCATTTGACCATCTTGTCACTCAACATATTATGTTAGTCTTCATGTTTATGACGAAACATGGAAGTGGCTTCTGAATGTGTTTAAACAAAACATTTGAGGCAATAGTTTACTAAGCAGTGCTAAACCATAGGATGCCTTACAGCTTATGACTTTGCACGGCTTAGAAAATATGGCCCTTGGTCTACAGTATCTGAATATCATAAATATACTCATTTCGCAATAATGTAAGTGATTAAATACTAAAAGCAGTAATTTTATATTGCTTTAAAATGTGCTTGACTCCAGCTGAATCAACTACAAATGGAGCATACAGTAAATCATATCAGCAATAGCAGATGTTAGCTGGGGCTCTTCATGATCAGTCTGAAATACGTTTTAATAATATTTTCATATCATACCACAAATTTAAATGAAACATTCAAGCTTACTGAGTTATTTCCCCCATGATTCACAATTATACATTTTAGATGCAATTTAGATGTTTAACTTTCACTAAGTTCTGCTTCAAGCAACAGTCCCACTTTGCAAGATACATTTAAGAGATGAAATGAAACAGCCAACCAGGTGACACTATGTACTGTATTCAGTTGTGTGTTGGCTTTCTAATTTAACCTTTAACAGTACATTGAAAAGTGTATTGTTGCGTCTCATCTTCATTCCGCAATAAAATAGTAAGAGCTTGCCAGAAACATTTACTTTGCGTTATTATAACAGCCTCTCAAAGCCTCTGCTATAATGGAGGCATCGTGAGTGTGCAGAGGATCAGGGCCGCCATCAGCGGGGGACAGAGGGCACTGGCGTCCCGGGCCCGTTGAGCCCCTGTGTTTAAAAAGAAAAAAAGGTCTTAAAAAAAAAAGGCTGTGTCAAATAAATAAATAAATAAATAAATAAATAATGAGGAGAGGGGATCCAATCAGGGCCCTCCTCATGGGCGGGGAGTGGGAGGACTTAAGCTAATATAAGCAACTGCACAGGCGGGAAAAGCGTGTTTGAATGTTCCCGGCTGTGCAGTTGGTTATTCAAATACACAACACCACAGAAACGTTAAGTAAATCCATGCTTTAATTGTTATTTGTCCTATGAATGTGATTGTGTCTGTCTGAGTTTCACCCTCAGTCACTGTTGTGTGTGTCTGTCTGTCTACAGTGTACTGTATACTCTCTCTAGTCTGTTTTTTGTCTGTCCGTCCCGTCCGACATTCCCCCCTCCCCCAACCGGCATCCACCAAAAGCCCCCCAACCCAGGCCCCAACACCCACTGGCCCGCCGAGTCCAGCCACAGCCTGCTCCTCACTACCACCGGCATCCACATGGTCTCTTCCCCCCCCCCCCCACCACCGGCATCCACCCCCCTCCACTGGCATCCACCTTCCCCCCCGAGGCCCCCACACCTACCGGCCCGGCATCCAGAGATTCTCCGCGCCCGCCCTCCACTCCTCCGCGGCATCTGTTTTGGGCCTAGCCCACGCGTCCCTCCGAGACGCAGCCTGCTCCTCACTCGAGCCCCCCCCCCGGCATCCACACGGTCCCTCCCCCCCTCCCCGGCATCCACACGGTCCCCCCCCACCACCACCAGCATCCACCACCCCCTCCACCGGCATCCACCTTCCCCCCCCCAGAGGCCCCCACACCTACCGGCCCGGCATCAAGAGATCCTCCGCGCCCGCCCACCGGCATCCACCTCCCCCCCCCCCCTATTGGCATCCACCTCCCCGCCCTATTGGCATCCACCTCCCCCCAGGCCCTACCGGAATCCTCCGCCGGGTCGTCCCACCCAGGCCCAGTTGAAGCCTCCCCCCGCAGGCCGATTGAAGGCCCCCCTGCGGGCCGGTTGAAGGCTCCCAAGTCTACACCCCCGCCCTGTGGACCGATCAATGGCCCCCCTGCGGACTGGTTGAAGAGGTACTGTAACTAATACTAAATTCAATAGTGTCTGTACCCCTTACACCCATACTTAATCATTTCCCCCCCAGGCCTATACTTAACCCCTTCCCCCCCTTCCCCCCAGGCCTATACTTAACCCCTCCCCTCCAGGCCGATACTTAACCCCTTCCCCCCACGCCTGTACTTAAACCTACGTAACCCCCCCAGGCCTATACTTAAACCTACCTAAACCCCCCCAGGCCTATACTTAAACCTACGTAAACCCCCCAGGCCTATACTTAACCCCTTCCCCCCCAGGCCACCCCAGGCCCATCCCTTACCAGGTTTAATGAGCTTGAAGATGATTGGTTTAAGAATTAAGGAGTGGTTAGTATAATCTGCCTAGTAACAGTTTTAGACAAAGGAACAAAAAATGTATAAAGGTTGCTGACTGGACACTCCCTGGCAGAGAGAGAGTCTTGTAGACTTTTGAATGAGTATGATCATACTGTACAATAAACTACTTATTATCAACTGAACCCGTTTGTCAATTTGGAACATTGACAAAACCCCATTTTATTCTACAACTTTGTCCTGTCTGGTGCTAGTGATCCCGGTGGTTTTGGTGTTAAAGTACTGGTCTCCCGTGACAATAACACTTTGGCCAAAGTGTTTAACTAAATGACCCCTTATTCATAAGAATACGAACATTGAAGTATCTACCTATGTATTTCATCACATTGGATGTAGCATTGGGCGTCTTTCTTTTGTTATATACATTCGGCCTCACAGAGCACTCATTTTGCAAGAAAAACATATATATATACTGTATATATGAGGTGGTGGGTCCTGGTGTTACAGCTTGTTGGCATTGTGCGTTTATTCATTTTCAACTGGTATCAGTTGGTTGGAGGTTAGAGTAGGTAGGTAGTGGGTAAATGAGAATTTTCACAGGTGGTGTAGGACCTGCATACTGGTCATGCCGTGATGTGGCTGCAGGCTTATAACACTTTGGCCAAAGGGTTTCATTAAATGAACGTTATTCAAGAGAAAACCAACATTGAGGTATTTAACTATGCATTTTGTTACATTTGATGTAGCATTGGGTATCTTTTGTTGAAAATATAAAAATTAACAGACTGCACTATAATGTTTTTTTCAGTATTATAACAAGAAAGCATTTCATTTAAACTTGGGTGTGTTTTTTTTTTTTTTACGGGGGGGGGGGGGGGAGGCGCTCCTTTCATTTGGCCCGGACCCCATGATTTCTGATGGCGGCCCTGCTGAGGATATAGGGAAATAACCAGTTGCAATAATTGAAGGGAAACTTTAACTTTGATTTTAGGTGTCTCATCCATTCTCTAAACCAAGAAAGTTTTAGATAGCCGGAGGTGTGGGTTAATGAAAAGTATTGTTTGTTTTTTTATTGCAAGCCTGCACTGTACCTGCAACATTATTCCGTTTGTGAGAAAAATTCCCAATTTATAAATACAAAGATTTTCTACTAGAGATTACCGCTGCAAAACAATGTATTGCAGATGTCTTTGGCAAGCAACCAAAGCAAAATAACACCAGCAGATATTTGAATTGCATTGAATTGTTCTTGCAGACAAACACTGTCATCGCGTATGACAATAAATACAAACATGAATGCTAATATGACATTTTATTTCCGCTTCAAATAAAAAAAAGTGATTTTAAGTAAAGCACTCCGCCGGAGCACCCACAGTTCCAATGCTGTAAGAAAATATATATCCAAAATGGGTGGAATTGTTGCTTTAAAGCAGCAAACAAGGTAGAAGTAGCTACCTGCTGAAACAAAACAGATAATACAAATGTATGTCTTCATTTAAAATCCAGGAGCAACAAGTTAACGTTTTCGCAATTCCAGTAATAAAACCCAGCAGGATTGCGACACAGCCAGTACCATGACCCGGTGTGCATGTTGCTTATCGTTCCATCAGGCGAGTGCTAGTAGTGGCTACTTGTGTACAGTTGAAACCTGTTGTCTGTCTCGCTCTACATTTATTCTCACATATTTCTCTTTACATTTCTTCATACAGTATTTCTTTTTGCCAGGAAGGCAGCAGCTGATCTCGTATTGCATTGCATGTATATTGTTTTTCCTTTCTTTATGAGATGTCGTGTAAAAATTACCATGGTCATCGCAGAATCTAGTGATTAGCCCCTTAAGGACGAATGATGCCAATTCGCCTCATACTTTGCCTCATAGCGTTCAATTACTTTTTCATATGATGATGTTAAAGAAAAATAGGCATTAAGGGGTAAGAAGATGGTGATTTTTAATTCTAACATTTGTTTTGTTTGTTTTCAACAGTGAAGGATATGATCAGAGGGCAAGGTGACTAACATACAAGTTACACTTACATAGGCTTCTGGGGCGGGGGAGGGATTGCTGCAATAAAGCAGCTTATCAATGTAACTGGCTTCTTAGGAAATATGTAATCACTATTATAAGAAACATGTTCACCTGTTTGGTTCCTGTGTAAACATGAAGATGTATCTGTATCTGAAAAGAGGCTCCTTGTTATGTATGTTGGATAGCATCCAGCGGTCGGAGTGACATGAAAGAGTAGCACCACGGGGCCTGATTTCAAGAAATTCTCAACCTAGTTAAACCTGCTCAAAGCTCTTTTGATCTGACCTCAGAAATATTTATTCTCACAAAACAGAAAGGGGGTGGGGGGGGGGATCGCGTTTTTATAAAATAAATCAACTTTTCTTGTAAATGGAAATGTAAACCTGTCGATAATAAAAAGTAGTGGTGCTCTGGATTTGGTACTCAGGATTTGGTACTCAGTGACCTCTACTTCCTGACCTGTTAACCACTGATAACCTCTCTATTGCATATTAATTATGCATGTGGCTGCACAGAGTTGTTTTGTGCAGTGTTAATGGCTGTCATATTATGGGAGCTATGCACTAAGCAGCGCGTTTTTGCACCCGATTGGAAAATTTTTGCTCGACTGATAAAAAGTGAAGCCAAAAGCGGGATTCACTAACAAGTTCAGGGCATTTTGTTCCGGCCGAGCAAAAACCTGCCAGATCGCGCAAGCTTCCCCCCCGCCCCCCCTGCTATTGCGCTTAAACTTGTAAAGCGCAATAGCTGATAGAAAAAAAGCCGCCTGTAAGAACTGCATGGAGACGCTGTGTCTCCATGCACGGCTCTTACAGGCGATCGTACAGTAAATATATAAATTATAATACTAATGTACATGAGTGGGGGGTCTCCTGAGCTGAACCGCATTGTTTCAGCCTTGGGAAACCCCTACTTCATGAGATACATGCCCCTTTATGTGGTGCCGGTATCCCTTGTGGATTTAAAGCTCCCGCGTCACGTTACCGGGGCATTTAAATCCTGCAAGGGGATGCCAGCACCACATAACGGGGCCTGTATCTCATGAAGTAGGGGGTCCCCGAGGCTGAAACCAATGCGGTACAGCTCAGTAGACCCCCTGCTCTTCTACACTAGTATCAAAACACACATAACAATAAAAAATTATTCATTACCGTGGCGGATAGCCGCTATGGTAATGAAGCTGCATTAATGTAATTTTTATTAATTTCGTGTGGGAGCAGGGGATCTCTTGAGCTGAACCACATAGATTTCAGCCTCGGGGGCCCCCCTGCTTCCCGAGTTACAGGCCCATGGGGTGCCGGTATCTCCTCCCTTATTTACATGTCGCATGTCACGTGACGTGGGCGCTTTAAAAATGGCGGCGAGACTGGCATCCGATGCCCCAAACTGGGGCCTGTAACTCGAGAAGCAGGGGGTCCCTGAGCCAGAAATCAAAGCAATTCAACTCAGGAGACCCCCTGCTCCCGCACACAATTAAAAAAAATACATTAAAGCAGCTTCATTACCTTAGGGGCTATCCGCTAAGGCAATGAAGTGGTTAATAAATTGACCCCAATAAATATAGCAATACACAACGCACCCACCCCCTGTGCCCCCAACAACCCGTATACCCCCAACAACCCCTATATCACCTTAACATACATAAAATATCTTAATTTTTTTTTTATGCACAGGAATGATACTATAGACCGACGGGGGCCATCAGGTACCTCGGGTGGTCACCGCGGGTGTCCGGGGGATCCACAGGGGTCTCCGGGTGCTCTCCGCAGGTGTCCGGGGGTCCCCGCTTGCCTGCGGTACCAATCCTGTGCCCCCCAAAAAAATACATAAATAAATACTTTTAAAAAAATGCACCCCCCCCCACCCCCTAATACATACAGAATAATAATGGGCAAAATTACTATTATTCAGATATGGATAATAGTGCATTTGCCCAAATAAAATACAACATTAAGCAGAATAAATAAAGTAAATAAATCTTGCACTCACCCCTGCCAGGCTGCCACGATGAAGGCCGTCCTCATCCTCATCACCGTCCATGTCCTCCGTTGCTACAAACAATACAGAAGAATAAAAAAAGACAATCTATTGTCCCCTCACCCCTTAATCACCTTAGCGGTTAGTAACCGCTTGAGTAATTAAGGGGTTAACCCACCCTCCCTCCACTACCCACTCGGTAAGCCTAACCACCCATCCTTGGGGACAATACCCCCTTCACCCACCCCCGCTACCCACAATAAACACTAACACACAAACATCCCATTATTGTACTGTATGTGTTAGGGGACGGGGGGAGGGATGTGTATTTATTTAAAAGTATAGTTTATTTTTTGGGGGCACACCATTGGTACCGCAGGCCAGCGCGGACCCCCAGACTCCCACGGGGATCACCTGAGGGCCATGTACACCCGCGGGGATCACCTGGGAACTCCCGCGGGGATAACCGGGGACACCCGCCGCCTGTTGTATGAATGGTGTACCTGAAAAAAGGTAAGCAAAGCTTTTTTGTCTGTCTCCAGCTTCTTTTGCGCCTGCCTTTAGCCGGCGCGTTTTCCTGGCATGCATTTAAAGCACTATTCAGTTATCACAGCTTAGAGAATTCCGCTGACTGGCAAAAAAAACGGCGCGTTTGCCTTTTTTTGCCTGATCTGACATGCTTTGTTCACAGGGCTGAAAAAATGACTTTTAAGGCCGATAAAGCGCTGTTATCACTGCTTAGTGAATCGCGCAGCAGGCTGTATCGGCCTTAAAGCCACTTTGTGTTCTTAAAAGCAGTTATCACTGCTTAGTGCATATCCCCCTATGTGTTCCTTGTAATAACTTGGGGATACAGACACTCACTCATCACATACATCACTTATAGACTCTTCCATACTCTGCTGTAGAGACAGTCAGACAGGCTTCTTGTCACTACTGTCACTTCTCCTGTTTTTTACCCTTGTGTAACCTTGCAATCACGCTTTCATTCACTGCTGTGTGACTTACAGTTGATCGGCTTAGACTGACAGTCACAGAGTGCCTTAAATGTTAGTTTTGTGAGATACGAGTTTGGCAGAGCGTCCTTTCAAGAAAGTTCCTGTGATGGGAAATCATTCACGTTTAGACTTAACTAGGGCTTTGTGCTCAGAAATACTCAGAAATGTTTGATTCATGAATAATGCTGACTGGTTTGAAGATTAGATGGAGTAGGAAAATAAATAAAATGATAAATATTCATAGACTGCTATTGAAACATATCTATATGTATCAGCAGTAGTTATAGAACCCAATAATTGTAACAGTTTTTTCTTTAATTATCCAAATTATGAATTATTTTTTTTATCTTTGAGGTGATGGGGCTAAATACCTTTTAGGTTGGATTCTCCACAAAACTGATTTGTCATGCAAATTTTATTTTTGATCAATACAGTTCTAATCAATACAGCATCACAATTTCTGCAGTATTCTCTCTTCAGCATTCATTAACCTTTTTTACAACTCAGTAAATTGCTATGTGGATTTTTTCCATAAGTGTTTTATACTGTAAGTGTTAGACTATCATGTATCAATATGGCTTTCTGTAGTTTCATGCCAGAGTTAATGCTAAAGCCTGATATTATCAGATGAGTTAATTAGCTCGGTTAGTTCAATTTATATACAGTAATAGGGCTATGGTTCCCAACTCCAGCCTTCAAGGACCCCTAACAGTCCTGGTTTGAAGGCTATCCTTGCATGAGCACAGGTGGCACATTCAGTGGCTCAATGTTTTTGGCTTAATTACTTGTGCTCACGCAGGTACTCAACAGTACTGTATATCCCTAAAACCTGGCCTGTTAGACGGTCTGTAGTTTGGAACCATTGAACTAGGACTTATATTTGTCATGATTCTTTTCCAGACAAAAATGTACACCGTGTGCAGGAATCTGCTAAAGCAGCAATTCCTCTGTTGCTTGTTCTATATTTGGGGTGGAGTGTTCTAAACACAGTCTGTGGTCCTACACAAGGAGACCCCATGGTTCTGTAGATATTTAACTATTTAAAAGACGTTTGCCATCTTCCAAGCTGGCTACGAGGAAAGAAACACGAGAACAGTAATAAATTATGGTGACTCATTTTGCTTGCTGGTAAGGGGATGAAGAGATGGACGTAATTTTGGTGATTTTGGTGGAGGGTCCTATAGTGGTGGTGGTATTGTTGCCTGTGGTGATAAATCTGATCAAGTTAAATTATTTAACCGGGGTGCTGTTGGCACTGGTGATGATCCAGCTACAACTAGTACTCAAGGTCATCATCATAATAAGAGTCAAAGCAAGTATAAGCAGGACATTAATGAGACTGTCAATGAAATTGGCAGGGAAATTATTGTCTCAGTATTAAGCGATTCTAGCGATTTTAGATAATTTCCCTGTCACTGAATCACATTCACAACAATCTCACTGCAGAAGACCTACTTACCCCCCCCCATCTCCCCTCTGTCAAGTAGACAACAATGAAATTCTAGTTGAGAACAGATATAAAATGGGTACTGAAAGAGAATGTTTAAGTCAGCCAACTGTGTCCCTGTATGCCCCTATCCCTTGCTAGTACTTCTGAAACTAAGATAGATAATGTATGGAAGCATAATATTGGGAATGTTAATAAAACCTTCAGTTGTACTGGTAAAAACAAGCCCCCCACCAACACCACCACCACTAACACCAATGCCAGCTTCTGCTGTGCCCGAGGCTGTTACTACTGCCAGTACCAACATCATGGCCGCCTCCACTATAAAATCATTTTCCATAGGCTTATTCTTCCTGTCACAGTCCAATAAAACAATTAGTGCGGAACATGTTCTAACATTGATGCTACTAGACCCTGAAGAGCTTGGAGCTGGATATGTTCGGTTGCCACACTATTCTAATACAGTGTTACACAGACATTTTAGCATAATAAACTGTTTATTTGCACGTTGCAAATTTACAACGTTTCGGGACTCTCCCTTGCTCGGGTGCAATATTTACAGCTTGGAAGAGCTGTTAAAGTCAGAGGTTGAAGAGGGAGAGTCATCAACATAACAAATTAAATCGTAGGGACTTGATGACTTTGAGGAGCGGGGGGGGGGGGTGGGGATGAATTTGATTAATCACCTGTTCAAATGTCACTTGTTATGAATGAAGATTCCGGTGATGATGATGAGGATGCTGCTGATGCTGTTAAAGACTGTGATTTAAATGGCATTGGTGTTGGTGGTGAAGGTGCCCTGGTCAATGAAGATGAATATGTTAATGTTTCTGATAACAGTGATGATACAGTGATCTTTCGTCAAGATTGTGAAAATACAGATTCAATGACCAGTAAAGTGATCAATACAAGCGTTATTATTATTATTATTTTTAATAATAATAATAATAATTAGAATAACAACAGCCCTCTATATTCATTATTTAATATACAGAAGCCATCATCATTATCATCATGCACATTGATGCCTTCCTCCTCATCAGCATCAACAAGAACACCCTCTGTTAAACAGACGTCATTATCATTACTACAACAATTGACCAATCGTGGTTCTGGTTGTTGTGGTGTTGTTGATGATGATGATTTTGATGTCGACCAACCGCAGGGCCAATACAATCTGCACCACAACACAGACGGCCATGATTATGTTCACAAGTTTATCCACAAACACTAGTTAGATCTCCCGCTGCCCATACTTTTGCAAATACAACAAAAAGAGCCAATGTGTGGCATTATATTAAACTTTCAATGGGTCGTTTTACAGCTAGACATTACTTATGTAGAACAGTTTTTTAAAGGGTAAGCCAGGTGCCCATGTTGGCACCTCTTCTTTAAGAACTCGCATGTCCCTCCACCACCACACCAAGTGGAAGGCAACCTTAGATAGCCAGCATAAGACAAAGGGGTATTGCAGCAATCAGACAACACAGTGTCACAGGTGGGGATGGAGACAATAGATCAATGGCGTCAGTAGACTAAACAGTTGACCCCAACAAAATCACAATTTCTCTTGGTGGCAATGCATTTGATCGTGTCGATTTAGATGATTTTGGGTGATGCCCTAGCACTGTCAGAGGGAAGTAGGGTACACCTCACTACTGACATGTGGAGTAGTGGTCATGGGGGCGGCGACTACCTGACTCTTACTACCCATTGGGTGTGTTTCACTATTGCTAAACCACAAAAGGTGGTGAAAAATAAAAAAAAGGCAACGTCTGCAGCAGCAAAATGTCCTGTAAACATGCAGGGGGTTTTGAAGAAAAGGCACACACAGCTTCTGATGTGTTGCAAAAACACAGAATTTCATACAGCAGTGACTAAGGGGCCTATGCACTAAGCGTTCATAAGCCACTTATCGAGCACTTATCGCCCAAAATGCCTACTCCGATTTTGTAAGCGTCGATAAGTGGGTGATAAAAAAATGAATCACCAAAAAATTCAGTGTTCAAAAAAAAATCGCAGAGTGAGTGGCGATAAGCCACTTATCGGCAGGTTCTGAAACTCATGCAATTCTAGTAGCCGCGATTGGGTTATCGAAGCCTATCATGGCTCTAGAATGGCGAGTTTCTCACAAAATCCACACGCCAGGAAAACTTGGCGTGAAGGTGGTGAGAAGCAGCATCGGATTGATGCTGGGGGTCTCCGGAGCTGATACCCATTAATATCAGTACCAGAGACCCTGGCATCAATCCCATGCAATAAAAATGCATTTACAGTCAACTTCATTACCTTAGCGGCTAATCACTAAGGCAATGAAGGGGTTAACCCTTCCCGCTACCCAACAAGGGCCAAATACCCCCTTCATCTACCCCTGCTACCCACAATAAACACTAATACCCACATCCTCTACCCCCACAATATTGATACCACAGGCCGTGGGGGTCCTCAGGTGGTTCCGTCGGTGTCCGTGGACTTCCAGGTTGTCCCCGCAGGTGTCCTGAGGCCCCAATGGGGTCCATGGGTGGTCCCTGTTGGTGTCTGGGAGCCCTCGGGTGGTTCACACAAGTGCCTGGGGGCCCTCGGGTGGATCCCATGGGTGTCTGGGGGCCCTCGTGTGGTTCCCATGGGTCCTCAGGTGGTTCCCGTGGGTGTCCAAGGGTCCTCAGGTGGTCCCCGTGGGTGTTCGAGATCCTTGGATGGTTCCAGTGGGCCCTCGGGTGGTTCCCGCGGGTGTCTGCGGGCCCATGGGTGGTCCCAATGGGTTGTCCCCAAGGGTGTCTGGGGGCCCTCAGGTGGTTCTCGTGGGTGTCCAGGGGTCCTTGGGTGGTTCCCGTGAGTCCTCGGCTAGTCCCTGTGGGTCCCCGCTGGCCTGCGGTTCCAATCCTGTTGCAAATTTTTTTTATGAACACTTAGTGCATAGGCCACCAAGTGTCAGGGCACTTGAGGTTGGGTTTTGTGGCAGGGGACAATTGTTCCAACCTGGTTGCCGCACTTAAACTAGGCAATATGGCACCAGTCTAGGACATTTTGCCGTGACCAAATGACTGCTAGTGCATCGCTTTGACTTACCCTGCCGCTGGCCGCTAAGGTAAGGGACATGTTAAAACCCACTATCCTAAGCCCTTACCCTAAAACTCCCTACCTTAAACCCCTGTCCTAACCACTGAAACCCTGTAAATTAACCCCCTACCCTAACCAGTAAAACCACTTCAATTAACTGTCATGGGAGACCAGGACAATTACACAAGGGTGTACACTATGCAGAACTGCAGAGTTGACCAAAAGTGAATTTATTGGAAACAAGATTACACAAACTTCCAGTACATAAGACTTACACAAATTCACCTAACTGGGGGAAAGACATAGAGCCCCATGTGCGGAAACGTCTGTCCAGAAGTTTAATCCCAATACGTGTTCCCAACTTGTGCCACTGTCCTCAATGGTAGGGGCAGTACTGCCTTGCTCTCTTCTAGTCAGCAGTTTTAAAATTCCTGCCGTCGCTTGCCTCCAAAATCCTCTGCAAGTTTTCGGAACACCCTTGGATGACTTTGGATATTTAAAGAGTCTAATTCGGCTCTACAAGTATTCTACAACAAGTCTCCAAATCCAGAGCCAGTTTCCTACTGATATAGCTCCAGTCTCCATCAACCAACATGAAGGACGAAGGCCTGACCAATCCCAGAGCGGATTGTCTTCGGAGTCCAATTAGCGAGCGAGGGCTCACCTGCATTGGACCAATCTGGAGTGGGAGGAGGTTACCGGACTTCCAGAACAGCCTACAGGGGTGTGCTTTAATCGAGCAGGGCATTTGAATGGACCAATGGGAATCGAGCCTACAGAGCACAGCCCCGGCAATGGTCCTCCTTGTCCTCCCAATACCCCCCGAACGGATAGGCGGCTCAGTGTCTGGGCTGAACAATATATTTATTTATTTATAAAATGTTTTACCAGGAAGTAATACATTGAGAGTTACCTCTCGTTTTCAAGTATGTCCTGGGCATACAGTTATGATGACAAATAGTACATGGTTACAAATACATATTTACATAAGTCAACAGGGTATACAGTACATTATATACAAGACATTGTATGCAAAGTTAAAGATAATATATATTATAGGCGTACAGTATGTAACAGTTACAGACCAGATTAAAATGTGAGACAGCTTTAGCTTTGAAAGAACTTAGACTGATGGCAGCTGTGAGAGTCTCCGGTTGATTGTTCCAGTTATGAGTTCACGAAAAGAGAAGGAGGAGCGGCCGGATACTTTTTTGAACCTTGGGACCATAAACAGTCTTTTGGGGTCAAATCTCAGATGATAAGTGCTGCATGTGGTAGGGGTGAGGAGCTTGTTCAGATAGATGGGTAGCTTGCCCAGAAAGTATTTGAAGGCAATACAGGAAAGAGAACTTTGCACCTTAGACTCAAGTGATAACGAAATGCTTATTTGAGCATTTCGCAGTGATGTGTGTTGTTGTTGCATTGGAGAACAAAACAGCATATTGAATTGTAGTGGGTATCAAGTTTGCCAAGGTGGGTTTGGGTTGCCGAGCCGTATACTATGTCCCCATAGTCGATCATTGGCATTAGCATCTTCTGTCTGATACGTTTTCTGACCTGCAGACTTAGGGAGGATTTGTTCCTGTAAAGTACACCTATTTTGCCATAGGTTTTGGATGACAGGGTATCAATGTGCATCCCAAATGTTAAATGGGAGTCAAACCATATGTCCAAGTATTTAAAATTAGTAACAGGGGCTAGTGTGGTATTAGCGTTGGTTCTGATCTGGAGTTCAGTCATTGGAAGCTTAAAATTTTTAGCCTTGGTCCCAAATACCATTGTTACAATCTTGTCAGTGTTTAAAAATAGTTTGTTTTGGGAAATCCAATTTGCAAATCTCAAAAAGTCAGATTGAGGTATATGTTCAAGGCCGGAGAGGCTAGGGCTGTGTGCATATAAGATTGTGTCATCTGCATACATGTGTATTGAAGCTCCCTTACAAGCTGTAGGAAGATCATTAATGAACACTGAAAAGAGTAGGGGCCACAGAACAGAGTCTTGCGGGACACCACAGGTGATATCCAAGGTGTTGGAGTTAGAGCCTGAGACACATGTTGGGATCCACCTGATAGGAATTAAACCAGTTTAAAGCAAGCTTCCCTATTCCAGAGCACTGGAGTTTGTTAAGCAAGATAACATGATCAGCAGTATCAAAAGCCTTTGCAAAATCTAGGAATATTGCACCAGTGAGTTGTCCCATTTCCATTCTACACTGGATCTCATTGCACACTTTTAGCAGGGTAGTTACCGTGGAGTGTTTGGAGCGAAACCCAGATTGGAATTGGCTAGGGAAATTTGTCTTGGTATAGTAATCGTTTAATTGGAGTGAACACATTTTCCTATGACTTTGGATAGTATTTGGAGAAGAGAGATTGGCCTGTAGTTTGAGACAGTGTTTTTGTCCCCACTTTTGAAGATTGGGACTCCTCTGACAGTTTTCATGTCTTAGGGATATGGCCTGCAGACAGAATAGAGTAGACTATGGAAGCAATTGGTTTGACAATGTCTGGGGCACAAAGTCTTAGGAACTTAGATTGTAGTAAGTCAGGTCCACATTGGCTGTTTAGTTTTAATTTGAGGAGCATTTGTGTAATCTCTTCAGATACTGGGACAAATTAAAAATTGTGGGCAGTGTTAGGAGAGGGTGGGGCTATAGGGGAACTCTCAGAATGAGGCTCATATTTGTGGTTTGAGTTGCATTTCGCTAATAAGTTAGTAGGACATCCCACGAAATATTCATTGAATGCATTTGCAATGTCAGTGGGATTTGTCAGAGTAATATCCTCCTTAGGGATATTAATTGGTTGTTGATGGCTAGAAGGCTGGAATATATGGTTGATAACCTTCCAGAAGTTAACTGGGTTTGATTTATTCTGGCGATGATTATCAGAGTAATATTGTGCTTTTGCATGTCTTGTTTGCCTTGTGCACATATTCCGCAGGCATCTGTAGTGATTAAGATCCTTGGAGTGCGATTTACTTTGTAGCTTTTCCACAAGGCATCCCTGAAATGGTAGAGTGCTATAAGGTCAGTTGTAACCCACGGATGGTGGGCCCCCCGTACTCTTATTCTGCGTAGTGGAGCATGGTTAACACAGTGTTTTAAGAACTCGGATTGGAAATAGTTGAGCGCAGAATCGGGGTCGGCAGTTAAGTCGATTCTGTACCAAGGGCAGTTGGTAAGGTTAGCTAGAAGCTGTTGTGGTCCCTCCACTTCCCCCCAATGGAGCCACTTCCCCAACACCTAACTCAACAGCCCTGCCTCACTCGACAATGTCCCAAGTCACTCATCTTATCTCGCTCAGGATCTCCTTTGGGTTTAGGCTGGATACTTGTATACCCATCTTCCACACCAGGGATCGTACATTGAAACCATTCAACATACAGTTAATCCCTGGTACCTGAAGTGCTGAAACCATGCTACAGAATATAAGATCAGCCCAATGTGGGCACACTACACAGATACAGGATTGGTACAATTAACTGTACATACATAAATAAATACATCATATTATTGACAGGTAGGGGTAATAGCAGGCAACCAAATCTAACCCTACCGTCACATTCACCCCCTATCCTAACCACTTAAACCCCTTAAATGAACCCCCTACACATACAAGTAAAACTTACCTTAGAAGTGGCGGTGGTTCCAGTGGTGGATCGGCTGCGGCGGAAGATCCTTCTGTGGCTAAACATCAGCGGTCATTTGGTAGCGGCTAAACGGTCGCAACCAAATATTCCATTCCGACATGACACACATTCCTTTTTTGATCACATACTAAATGTAATAGTTTCTCGATTCCTAATTCGATGTCGGAATGTGCAGAGCATTTTGGTTGTCGCTAGAAAAATATGTAGTCACTTTAGCCGATCGTACACAGCCCACAATGCTCTGTCTAGGCTACAGGAGCAAAACTATCTGCCTCGTCACCAGCTAAAAATGGAGATGCCTACATGCTGGAATTCCACTTTACAGATGATTGAGTGCCTCCATGAGCAACCGAAGGCGATCAATGATTTTGTCATGGAGAATGGAAGCCAGCAGCTGGATGGGCTCTATCTGCAGCGTAGACAGTGTTATACAATGGGAGAACTGTGCAGGCGGCTGAGGCCCTTTGAGGAAGCCACCATTTTGGTGAACAGTGATGAAGCTGGGATAGGCAAGATCAACTCACTAATATTCCTACTTGAAAAAACATTAATCGATATGAAGCATAATAATGGTGACGATGATAATGATGATAATAATGATAAGTTGGCAATGGTTGATACTGGAAATTGCTTAAATGCCTGGTGAATGGCCCCTGTGTTTTCAGTCTGAAACAGAGAGAGGAATAACTTTAGGCTACACTTTTATACCCTAGATTCAAACACAGAGTGAAAGACGTTTGGCCCTATGGAGTGGAGACGGTGGCTCAATGCAAGGAAAATCTAATTGGTTGTGTCCAGGCACAGTTGGAAAAGGGAGGAAAGGCAAAGAAATGTCAAGATCATAAAATCATAAAAAAGATATCATCAAAAAACACTGGCACCTGGTTACAAGTGACCCAGTTTTGAATGGGCATGTCCCAAACCAACCAGGGGTGATTTTTTAGAAAAGCAAGGAATTAAATAAATCGCCTAGCACCCAGCGCTCTCTTACTAAAAACAGAAAATGTGGCCAATTGACTTAATCCAACAAAAGGCATTTATGGTTGCTTTTCATGCAGAGCCTGCCAATACAAAGCTGTGGATAAACTACAGTTCAAATCCACTGTGACAGGCGACAGTTCCCAATCAAAAGCCACATTACATGTGAGACCAATCACGTTATCTACCTACTGGAGTGCCCTTGTGGCTTCCAGTACGTGGGTAAAACCACGAAATCCCCGAAGACTCGAATTCTTGAGCATCTTAGCAACATTAAGAGGAAAATCATGACCCACAATCACTCCAAACATTTCTGACCCATCACCTAGCAGATCCTTCGGGCCTAAAATATCAAGGCATAGAAAAAGTAATTAAGCAT
The DNA here is from genome assembly GCF_040206685.1 of Ascaphus truei. Lineage (NCBI taxonomy): Eukaryota > Metazoa > Chordata > Amphibia > Anura > Ascaphidae > Ascaphus > Ascaphus truei. The sequence continues at coordinate 376,458,106 of NC_134484.1, read as the reverse complement.
TTTAGAGGTGGGAACAGGGACGTGGATCTCACAAGAAAGGAAACATATTGGATACATAAGCTAAGGACATTGGTACCGAGAGGTCTCAATGTTGATAGTGAATTGGGGGTGTTCTTAGTTTAGGGTATCCATATATTTCTATTTTTTCTGATTAAGTACACAAACTAGGGTAAGATCTGCCTTTATCCAACATGGCCGTACATGTCATACGATTAAGAAATAAATGGTATGTATATTTAGAATGGAAAAAACAACTGTATTACTTGACCCAAAAGTGTCTTTGAGTTAATATCTTTATTCCTCACAGAATATGAAAGGGTTAGACACCCTGTATCATTATATTATTAACAACTGTGCACCTTCATGTGACGTTTTCCAACTCAAGGGTGTAATGTTATGTATATTATACACTTACCCTAATGTGAAAGTAGAGTAAAAAGGGTCTTATAGAGTAAAAAAAAAGTAGAGTAAAAAAAATCTTATATAGAGTTATGTTTTTCATCTGCATAGTAATGCGAGGTTCTTGAATCATTTTCTTCTCCTTTGCATGTTTTTTTCCCCATGAGAACATGCTTATCAATGGATGAAGAATGTGAGCATTAAATGATCCATCTGCATAGAATGGCACCTATTATAGTAGCTTCGATAACCAACTCATCGAGGAATTTGAGCAGTTATCGCAACATTTTGCTAGGTAGCTGTTCAGAAAGCCTTGATGAGTTGGTTAAATTGTGCGGGGAAGGCATTTTATCGCAATTGCTGGCTCCTGACCAAATACATCGTGCGGGAGCTGGCGAAAATCTCAAACTCACATTTGTGCTCAAAAGTAGCTATTCTAGTAGCTCGGATGAGTTTATCGGAGCTCTAGAATTGCGCGTTTATCAAACATTTATCTGGCGAGATGGGATCTGAGAGCGGGACTTAGACAAAAAAATGAATTTTTCCGGCTTCGGATTGATGGCGGGAGTCTCTGGAGATGATACACATTAATATCAGCTCCGGAGACCCCCGGCTACTATTAAATGCAATAAAAATACATTTACAGGCAGCTTCATTACCTTAGCGGCTAACCGCCAAGGCAATGAAGGGGTTAACTATCAGTGCCAGGTTTATTGTGGGTAGCGGGCATTGGTGAAGGTGGTATTTGGCCCATTGTGGGTGTTTAGGCCTTGCAGGGGGTGGGGGTTGCGGGTTGCGGGAGGAGTTGACCCCTTCATTACCTTAGCGGTTAGTAAGGTAATTAAGGGGTTAATCCCTCCCTCTACTCACCCGGTAGGCATAAACACCCACCATGGGCCAAATACCACCTTCACCAATCCCTGCTACCCACAATAAACATTACACAATACAAACACAATACTAAACAGTACACCCATTCATTGCCAGTGTGGTTACCTATGCCTTCAATGGGAGCAAAGATAACCCCAATGGGAATGAATGGGCACCCACTCTGTCCCCAACAACCATACAGTACAATAATGGGCAAAAGTACTGTTATCCAGTACTGGACAAAGACTACAGTGCAGTCCCAAATCCCAAATCAATGCTACTACTGTATATGCTTCCTCTAAGACAGAGATACTTTCCCCTGACACAGACTGAACAGGTGTAGGAGCAGACGGCACGCTTTCAACTGGGATTGAAGCATGCCCAGTACTTTGCATACTCCGGCTCTTGGTACCAGCAGGAACTGTTGCTGGTACATCAAGCACTGCTAAGGCTCTTCTGCCCACACTGCCAACTGATCCTAAAACAGTTGACCTACTCCTACAGTCTTACAGGACGGGCACTGGCAGAACCCATCCTGCCCTTGCTGCCACTGCCCCAACTCATTATTTAAAAAAATAAAACAAATGGAACAATAATATTTTATAAAAATATATATATTGTGTGTTTTGTGTTGTGATTTTGTCTGTGTACAGTATCTGTGTGTCTCTCTCTCTCTGTTATCCTCTCTGTCTCTCTCATTAACAATAATAATAGCATGTTCTTGTATAGCACTGCTAGTTTTACGTAGCGCTTTACAGAGACATTTTGCAGACACAGTCCCTGCCCCATGGAGCTTACAATTTATGTTTCTTTTGGTGCCTGAGGCACAGGCAGATAAAGTGACTTGCCCAAGGTCACAAGGAGCTGACACCAGGAATTGAACCCCTGCTATAAACTCAGTGCCAGTGCTGTCTTTACTCCCTGTGCTGCTCCTTCTCCCTAAGGAGCCATATATATCTGCTCCCTGTCTCATCCTCTCTCTCTCAGATCGCTGTGCCGATAAGTGAGCATGGCAGCATCACATGGCATGCCGAAGTTCAGATAAGTGTGATTTTTAACGATGGATTACTCCGCCAGCAGTTTAAAAAAATTCCTACTTTTTACTTATCATACAACGGATTAGAAATAAACACAATCTGTGGAACGGATTTACGTTGATCCCACTGGGGGGAGGGGGGGTAATTTAAAGCTTCACAATCAAGCTGTATAGGTGGATTTTAAACAATCTGCATGGATTGAAGTTGCAAAAATCCATCGATGGATATCACACTGCGGAATGTATTTTGCAGGGAAAGCCCGGGAAATTCCGGGGAACGGATTTTGATGGTTCTACCCATTCCCAGTCCTGGAGGCATTGGTGACATCTTAGAATACAAAAGATATATGTTTAAAATCAAATATCAAACAAACCCAGCATGCTGTGTGGTAAAAACAGTGATTTGTTGAAACTGCACAAGTATTTGACATGGTATAGATTCAATAAATCACTTTGTATTTGAGCATGTTGAGCATGTTTGATATTGGTTCCCAGTCATATTTATATTGGCAATATAGGTAATAAAATAGAAAGACATTTGAGCGCAGAACTTTGACTTCTAGTAATTAACTGATGTGAGAATCAGTAAAACATACAGTAACGCGACCAAGAAATGTTTAATGTGCGCTTTAAACTTACCATAAAATGTTCATGTAAGACAGCACATGCTTTTCCTACATTGAGAAATACTGTATACGATGTGGTATCAATGTTTAATTGTTGTTCTTGAACATAGAACTTTGTCTTGTCTGTTTATCATTGATGTCATTTATCATCTGTGTTTACTGTAGGTATGTCACTTTGGGGCCTATGTACTAAGCATTGCAAATGGCATTTTTGGTGTAAAGTTACGCACCAAAACGACAAATTATATTGCACTTGTGTGTCTCTATCGACTAACATTTTTCTTCCCAATGTGTGCCTAAAGCAAAAATATGGCTTCAGTCTAGTATTTAGGTGCACTGAAATGGAATGGCCTGGGTGTACAGGTGCCAATGGATAAGCATATGTGTGGATACAAGACAGGTAACTGAGCACATGATGTAGTATCTTACCTAGATACGTATAACTATGCTGCTATTCTGTCTAAACCTTTGAACTCACTTAGTAGGAGTAGAGATAGTAAACATTATGCTATTAATGCTTGGTAAAGAGCTGACACACTAACTATGATTTTTACTTTCTAAATCTCTTGGGCTCTCTCCTATTTTATGTTGACACACCTCCGTGGAACAGAGAAACTCATTAAGTACCTGGTTTAAGTAGAAATAGCCGTGTTAGTCCAGTTGCGATAAAGTGCAGAGTAAATGAGTACTTCAGTATTAGGTGATACTTTTTTTTATTTGGACTAACAATAGATATTATAAGACTAGCTTTAAGTACCTGGTAAAATCTGTGATTTTAACAGAAACAGGTGGCGGTAGTGGGTCCCAGCGGGCTATTGCAAGATGGTTTCAGGAATCTGTCTGTAGAAGCACTCACAGAGAATGAAATACTATTTCTGGGTCTCATGTCAGACTTTTTAAACTCATGTTTGCCTCCGGTGCCCTAAGTAGTCTTTTCTAGAGTTTTCCTGTTTTAGGTTAATTGCAGATGGGTGTATGCATTGGCCAATTCAACCAATTTCATAACTTCATGTAGCAATTAGTAGGAACACTAAGATAAAAAATGTGTCCTATACATACTGTACATCATATCCACATGAAAAATATTCTTCCTAAGCTCCCCAAGCATAGTACATTTTCTGCTCACTGAGGACCACATACACTAAGTTCCATTTAATCGGGGTGAAAAATGTTAGGTTACCTAAATTAGTAACAGATGGAATTTTCTCTCAAAACTCCGGGCTTCTCTATGTAGGTGTCAGCCTTTGGAAGTACTATTTTTTACACTTTTAATTCAATATATTCCCTTTTTTGTTATATTTGCATACTGTATACTGTATTCATGTTACTATTTTGTATACATCTATATGCTTGTGTTGCACTGTTTGATACTCCATAATAAAAAATTTTTTGCAATGTTTTAGACTCATTACTCTTTATTGTTCCTTCATATTCTTTGCTTGATCATTTTGTTTCCCCAAACACTCCTCCTTACAATACGTGGAGAGATACCACTGCACAAAAAGGAACACACCTGAGATACCTGGGTAATATGCTCATTTGAATACCCTTTGCATATTTCCCAGGTACCTCAGGTGTGTTGCTTGTTGCACAGGTATCTCTCCACGTATTGGGGAGGTCTATAAGTCCCTTGCAGCTGTAGTAAAATAGACTTAGGCTGCGTACATAGTAGGCACGCGCACGCGACCGAGCGTGTGATGTCACGTGAGCCTGCAGCACAGGCGATCTGTGGCCTGTGGGGTCTGGAGGAGAAGACGCGACCAAAAGCAGCTCCAATTCAATGTTTGGGGTCGTGCCCGTGACGTCACGTGAGCGTTTTGCCCTCATTGGCTGAACTGCGCACATGATCCGGTCGTTGCAAAACAAAATCAAAAGATTTTGTCTCGTGACAAATTGGCCGCGCCGTCACGCTAGTACACGTGCGCTCTATGGCCATGAACATTGCCTTAGAGGCTTTTGTGTGCAGCGCGCGCAATGTCGCTTGCCCCATCTGGCTTACTTTGGCCGTGGGCTTAGTGTTAGCGTTAGTTTAAATAGCCTAACATAGCTTAGTGTATCTGGTCCTGAGAGAGTTATGCTCTAAAGTGCGTCCGTTCACGTCGGGCACTAACGCACAGAAACTCCTCTTGACTTGAACAGGAAGTTTTTGTGCATTACTGTCTGATTGGCACTAAAGCACTTTAGAGTTTAACCCCCTAAAAGTCGATTCATGGTTTAGATTTTCCGAAAAGTTAAAACTCAAAAACAAATAGCAGTGTAATAATATATACAGTATTTAAAAAAAAAAAAAAAAAAAAGTTAATTTTACAAAACCGCAAAATCTGCACTATTAAGGAAAACATTTTTACTATTGAAACCAATGTAATTTCCTGCTGTGATAAGTCTGGAGCAGTATTTTCACACTGTTTTTCCCCAGTTTTTGCAGTCTGAAAACTTTGATAAATAGCCCCATAGTATTTACTCCATTCAGCCTGTTCAGATATCCCTGTTTTGTTAAGTTATAGGAACCTACTCCAGAATCTTTATTAAACTTTCTGTACTGTATATGGATTTCTGGGTTTCCTGCCAATAATTCAGCAGAGGAAGATACAATATATATTTCTGTAATTGATTTCTTGCTATTAGAAGCAATCTGCAGTACTGGGCAATATATTTTTTTGCATTGATTAATCTTGAGTAATCTCTCTTACCACTGAGAACATCATGATTCAGGAGATATTCACCTGAAATACTACCATTTTCAGGAGCGTATAAACATATTAACTTTGCTACCATAGCAGCCAGTAGCTCATTGAACTGAACTGCGTTACTGGTCCCTTTGATAGCAAAGGGGTTAAATTGGCATTAGACAGAAAACTGGCCAGCAGCGTTGTCCGTCTTCTAAACTGAGAAATGACTTATTTTTTTACTGTCGAGTCTTTAATTACAACACACTGACTTCTAATGGAAGAGAGAGCCCTATTTTATCAGAACAGAATGGAGTCCCAAGAGTATTTTATATATTGTATTGTATTGTATGTCTTTATTTATATAGCGCCATTAATGTACATAGCGCTTCACAGTAGTAATACATGTGGTAATCAAATAAATAACAGATAATATAAATAACAGATCATGGGAGTAAGTGCTTTAGACATTAAATTAACATTAAGGAAGAGGAGTCCCTGCCCCGAGGAGCTTACAGTCTAATTGGTAGGTAGGGAGAACGTACAGAGACAGTAGGAGGGAGTTCTGGTAAGTGCGTCTGCAGGGGGCCAAGCTTTATGTATCCTGTGTTCAGAATATCCACAGTGCTATTCATATACTTCTTTAAGCAAGTGTGTCGTAAGGTGGGTCTTAAAGGTGGATAGAGAGGGTGTTAGTCGGGTACTGAGGGGAAGGGCATTCCAGAGGTGTGGGGCATTCAGTGAGAAAGGTTTACGACGGGAGAAGGCTTTAGATACAAAGGGGGTAGAAAGAAGACATCCTTGAGAAGAACGCAATGGGAGTCGGGATGGTGCATAGTGAGAAATTAGGGCTGAGATGTAAGGAGGGGCAGAAGAGTGTAAAGCTTTAAAAGTGAGGAGAAGAATGGAGTGTGAGATGCGGGATTTGATCGGAAGCCAGGAGAGGGATTTCATGAGGGGAGATGCTGAGACAGATCTAGGAAAGAGTAGAGTAATTCTGGCAGCAGCATTTAGGATAGATTGCAGGGGAGACAGATGAGAGGCAGGAAGGCCGGACAGCAGGAGGTTACAGTAATCAAGACGGGAGAGAATGAGGGCCTGAGTCAGAGTGTTAGCAGTCGAGCAACAGAGGAAAGGGCGTATCTTTGTTATATTGCGCAGGAAAAAGCGACAGGTTTTAGAAATGTTTTGAATGTGAGGGGCGAATATGAGAGAGGAGTCGAGTGTGACCCCTAGGCAGCGTGCTTAGGCTACTGGGTGAATGATCGTAGTTCCAACAGTAATGTGGAAGGAGGTAGTAGGGCCAGGTTTGGGAGGAAGTATGAGGAGCTCTGTTTTAGCCATGTTGAGTTTAAGGCGACGGAGGGCCATCCAGGATGATATAGCAGAGAGACATTCATATATATATATATATATATATATATATATATATATATATATATATATATATATATATATATATATATATAAAAATGAAAACATTGTGTGTTTGCCGAAAACGTTGTATATTTGCTGTGCCTCTGGGAAATCTGATTGGTCCGTTGGTCTGTCACTCAGCCTCTGGCCAATCTGATTGGTCCATGGCCTGGCCTGGCCCCGCCCCCGCACACCTCTCATTAGCCTGCGTCGTTCTATGACATCACATACCCAACTGCCACACTCTTAAAACATTCACTGAGCTTTGGGACGCATCACAGCAGCATTATCCCGCCTCCTCTCACAAACTAACCCCAGCACAGATTCACCCCTGCGCAGATTCCTCCCCTGCGGACTACACACATCCGCACACCCTCCACTGCTCCTCCATCAACTACCGGCAGGAGCCATCAACTCCCGACACAAGCAGCACCTTAGGTACCGAGTGCTGCCGCCTGACCCCCCCCCCCCACCACCAACACGACCCCACTCACCTTCCGCTGCTCAGCCATGACCTTCCGCCACGCGCAGCCAACTGTCACCCACCGCCAAACGTGACATGCCAGCGGGTGGGGGGGGGGGGGGAGCAGGGCAGTGGCGGTTTCGGCGCACCTGACTGTCCCCTGGGGTGGCCGGTGGGGGGACACTGGTGCCGGGGGGGGCACTAATGTGAGGTGCATGGGAGGGTACAGTGATGTCACGTGCAAAGGAGCAGACTCATGTGAGGTGCAAGGGGGGGGAATCATGTGAGGTGCAAGGGGGGGGGGAGTGATGTGAGGTGCAGGGGGGGAGAGTCAGGTGACGTGCCAGGGGGGGAGAGTTAGGTGACGTGCAAGGCGGGGGACAGTGATGTGGGGGCCAGAGGGGGGAGAGTGATGTGGGGGTCAGGGGGGGGAGAGTGATATGGGGAGACCGCAGCTGTGAAGGAGGGGGGGGGGCGGAGCTGTGAAGAGGGGGGGGATGGAGCTGGGAAGGGGAACGGAGTTGTGAACGAGGGGGCCAGCCAGCTGTGAAGGGGGGTACATCCCGGGCAACGCCGGGTCTCTCAGCTAGTATAATATATATATATATATATATATATATATATATATATATACAGTGGCGGCCGCCTTTAACCTCCTGCAGCCGCCACCACGGGCTTTTTGAAAACGCGTGCAGATGCGGCGGTTTTTCGCTGTTTTCCAGCGCCGCGGGCGCTTTGAATGATAAGCGCTATTAGCGCTTGTTGGAGATGCGGCCGATGCGCGGAGGACCCCGGCTCAAATTGAAAACATGCCCGCATTAACACGGGCAAGCTGGAGGATTAAAGGGGCCGCGACAGTATATATATATACATACACACCTCAAAGCAACCTTGAAACAACACGTGGCAAGTCACTTGTGCTTAAACAGGATCACACCAGAGATACCTGGGATATTTTTTTTTTTTTATTATTACTTAAATTTTTATTGAGCATTTTCAAACATACAAAATGAGGTAATCACAACATACTACACAAAAAAAAGGGGGGATACAGTAATACAAATAAACTGGTTGTGGAACAGTGGAGAAGAGGGAGATCGGGGAAGGGGGGGAAGGGGTAGCATTTGTACCAATATCGTACCGTATTCAAAAATATAAATATCACATGTATCACTCTGTTCAAAGTATTCTAGTCTATATATGGGGATATACCTGCATGACGGAACCAAGGAGCCCAAATATCAGAGAATTGCGAGGTAGAGCCGTTCAGATAGGCTGAGAGCTTTTCCATATAGACTATATGCCAAATGTTATTGTTTATTTGATTTAAGGATGGGGGGGTCGGTTGTTTCCAGTTTTTGGCAATTGTACACCGTATAGCGTTTAAAATTTGGGATATTACTCTAGCTTTTTTTTTGGAGATATTAGCCATTGGTTTTCCTAGTAATATATATACTGGGTCGTGTGGGACAGAGATTTCTAGTATCTTGTATATTAAGGTGAACACTTCTGTCCATGTTTGTTGGATTTTGGGGCATGACCAGAATATGTGCAGTATATTCCCCAATTCACCACAACCACGCCAGCACAGAGGGGAAACGCTTGGGAGAAAAGAGTGCAGCCTGGCAGGTTGGGCGATTCCCCTTCCCATATGCAACCACTATTCTCGGACCCCTCCCTTCCTTTTTACACAGGAAACCCGCACTCCCATACCTGGATTCAAAAAGGACTCACAAGAGTCAAGGATATCCTCACCCAAGGGAAAGTCCCCCCATTCGCTTCGCTACAAACAAACCATGATATACCCTCCTCCGAATTTTTCAGATTTCTCCAGGTTAGGCACTATATCCAATCAATTTATAAGCCAAGTCAACCCCATGCTTTAACTTTGTATGAGGACTGGTGTCTACACCAACCCCACACAAAGGGCATCATCTCCAGAATATATCACAGTTTATCCTCTGTCAGGAACAACCAAACCCCCGATAAATATATGGTTTCCTGGGAAAAGGATCTTAACGTCTGTATAGATCTCGATACCTGGACAGACATCTGGGAAGCTGCTTCCAAAAATTCATCATGCGTTGTAATTAAGGAGAATATTAACAAGTTAATATTCAGATGGTATATGACTCCTGCCGGGCTGGGATATTTTCTAATAGGGCTAGGAGCCATTAAACTATAATTTGTGTATCCTATTAGCATCTCTCTCTAATATTTTAGGCTGTGGGGGGAGATAACGCCACCTTTAGGCGTTGCTTTTGCATATAATTAGCTATGTGGATTCCCGTTAAACTCCGGGAACATAATGTCCGTTACTGATTTTGATAATATGACGTTATGAGCACGGACTTAACTGAGCTGTGTGGATCTGGGCCTATGTGTGATGTATGAAGTCAGATAAGGGCCTTCGTACATACGATGCATGGTTTATGAACGTCTTTACTACTTAGAGCACTAAAATGTAGACACACTTTTTTTTTACATAGTACATACTGTATGATCCCTTTCACGTCCTTGCGACTTCCCAATATATAAGCTATAAAGCAGTGGCTGGCAAACCACTCTCTAAAAACAAAATGTATATTCCACTGTAATTTATTTGCTAAAATAAGCTAAGAGAAAAAAAAGTATCCAGTCGTATCTCCCAGTAAAAACTGGACCCTCCCTTTAATGATCATAACCTTTGGAATCCAACCGCTACCTTTTCAGCTTTATGTATATTATGAAAATGGTGTTATATGTGCAATAAAACCAATCAAAAGCTTTTTTTCCCACCTTCCATGGTATCTTTGTAATACCCCTAATCCTTCTTTGCTTTAGGCACCTGGCTTGGTGATTTTAGTACGCTGCATTCTATCTTTCTGCTTTCAGAAAATTGCTTTCTTGGTCCATTGCTCAGCTAAAGATTGCTAAACCCTAAGGTGTACATTATCTCAACAGAGAAAAGTCGAGTCACCAATAAAGTACGCAGGCATCCCACAATGTGCAGCTGCCATAAAGAGCTGCTAAAGAGTAACAAATGTGTGTAGCAGTTTATCATTGGACATAAAATTTAGTTTTTGTTTCTCCTTAGATGTTGATTTGCTTACAAATATGAATTCCCTGGTGTTAAATGTATGTAGTACCCCTGTTGGAATGCTATGTTATTTTATTGGGTTAATGGTTCCTAGAGGGGTTAACTGCAGTGTAACAGCCTTCCATCACAATAGGTGGAATTGCTGGGCAAACACATAGCCACCCCCACATTCTAGGTGTTTAGTATGTCACAAGGTAAAGATACTTTGTAGAACTTAACTATTCCCTTAGTAGTCATAGCGACTAGTGATGTCACTGTGGGATATATAGATGGGGATGGGAATTCCAGATCAGATCTCAGTGGACCCAGAGGGAAGGGGATCTCATCAATAAGATTATGTAAATCACGTCAGTCTGTAACTACACGTGTTAGTGTTAGAATCACTTTGTTGTTTTCCAGCTTGGGAAGTGTCATTCCTAAAGATAGGGCCCCTCTATATGGCCCTGAGCGTGTTCCATCCACAAGAGGAAATGGACAGGTACTCCTAAGGAGGTTTCTTAAGCAAAGGCCTGGGAGTATCACCTTAGAATTACTAGGAGGTAGGCATATCCTTGGTTCTGTCAGAGGTGATAGAGTGTAATCTGTCATGCCAGGGGCCACTCTACAGAGGGATCCCAGTGAGGATGGAAAAGCCATCATTCAAGTAATGGAGTTCTTCTGTACAATACTACAAGGTGTCTGAATGTGCCTCTTTGAGGGGATGCTGCCTGAGCACCTCTGAAGAAGTTTATGTGTGTACCTTTCAATAAAATGCTATTTATTATGTAGCTGGCAGATGACACAGTGAATATCTTTGTCCCTGCCCGCTTTGAGGCTATTGAATGGCACAAAAACGTAACAGTTATTTTTATACTTTAACTGATTTCAAAACAAAACACACACGTGCGCTAATATAATAATAAAAATATGTGCTGACATTTCCCAGTAGAGATGGGAAAAGGAGCAAATTGCAAAAATTAATTACCAGTAATGGACAAAAAATACCTGACTGTAAACCAAGATATATTGAGACAGATAAGATGATCAAACTCTAATTTCAAAGTAGGTATGATAGAAGCAGAAGGAACTTTGGGGATGCTTCGCTTTAGCAATGGTTAGGCTAGGGTTGATTTTTGCATCTTTATTCATACTTTAGAAAGGCCCTGTAATCACTTTCAGTCCTCACTAGCCATCAATTTATCTATATGGTGTCTGTCCCTATTTGTTTTTCACTGTTGCGTGTATGCTGGTGCTCAGAGTTCAGGCTTGTAGACGTGCCGCCCTTGCAGAGAAAGGGTGTAGACTTGCCGCCCTTACTTTTCCTTAATTGGCTCTCAAAGAATGACTGGTCTTCAACACTGGTTGACTTGCCCTTTCGCAAAGGCACCTCAAAACTCTTATACAGTAGTACACGTGGTCATGTGCTAGGCTGAGGTTTACAAAAGAATTCTAGAGGGATTCCTGGATCTTCTTTACAGAATGCCACAAGGGTATAAGAGAGAAGGAAAGTACAATTGTTTTCCTAACATTCTGCTATGTTTTACTGTAGAGTTGAACTACAAAGTGCTGTACAAACCATTATACCAACAAAAAAGGAAATACAAAAAAATGAAAGCAGTAAAAAAAAGCTGGAGAGGAGAGAATAGTATTTAAAGAAGAAGGTACAAAGAAGGTATCAATTAGGTGGAAAAGTTAAAATATCTAAAAATAAACAATACCTTTGAAATAGGTGTTAATGCTTGAGAGTTCAGTATTACGCTCCCTTAGACGATTATTAAGGTTTGGTTTCTAATTAACTAGTTCACAGTAGAATAGATTTATCTTTAACGATTTTGTTGGTTATTCATTAAACTGATTGCACAGAAACTCCCATTGATTTCAATAGGAGCCCCATGTGATAGTGCCTCAATCGGCACAATCGCAGTTTATTGTATAACTCGCTTAGCAAAATCTTTGTGTTGCAGAACTGATGCAGTTGACACAAAAAGTATAATTTTTATCAAAGATTGAAACACATGTATGATTCATTTGGCTGTGCTCTTGGCACCAGAATTGCATCTGATTTGCAGCCGTGATACTTTCTCACATACAGTACCCTCATGCCTTATGATTCAAGCACCATAACGTAAACAAAAACTATAGTCAACGATACTGATAGCTTTAGTGTGGAACACACGTAATCAATATGTAACCCGTGTATATTAAATCATTTAAGACTACTATACAGTACGTAGACAATAGATGGGAAAACAAGAAATAACTCTTAGGTATATGTATACCCTTACTAGTGTGTATCAGAATCCATAGATGCTCTTTAAAGCAAAGTAAAGGGATATTATGCAAGATGTATTATATGGTAACTGAATAGTTGAAGAAAATAACATCACTAAAATATCCCCCCATACATGTGAAAATGGCAGGACTGATGGACTAGTGATATTCATCATCTGCTGTAAAGGAAAAAACACCATTGATCTTATTTGAAACAATATGTATACGCATTCACGTTTTTAAGATCTGAAGCCATGGAAATACTTATTTTTTACGTATATCATCAACTTGCTTTGTAACTTAATTTAAATATAACTTACTGTTCTTAAATTGTAATTAATAAAAAAGAAACAAATCATATAATTTACTATGAAAAATGGGATCATTATCAGAAGTTAGTTTGCACCATAAGTACTTTATTCCTCAAATGCTGCAACTGGGGCCAAATGTATAATTCCATAACATAGCATCTGTCTCATTTTGATTTATTGTCCTGCATAAGTAAACAGGTAACAAAAATATCATTAGTAGAATGCATTTGAGCTAATATTAGCAGACTGGAGTTTGGTCTCGTTACCTTTGAGACCGCTTATTAGTACAGTTATACTTACTCAGGCATAAACAATTAGGAGATCACTACTGGAGTAAATCCATTACTGAATCATTCTATAGAGAATGTTAAAAGCAAACATTGAATTGAAGCACAAATAGACTCTACACTCTATTTACGTCAACAGGGTTTTTTTGGCTGAAAACGTCCCGATTGGCTGCTAGTATAAAATAAGTTTCTTAAATATGGCTACAGCTATCCGTAAAACCTGCAGAAGACCTGCAATGCCACATAGCTGGTCAAAGAACAACCTTTGGTAATCAGTTTAACAGTGTAATTGGCTTCCTAAAACTAACCAACCAATGGTAACAGCAAAAGATTTGACTTCATTTTTTCCTCGAAATATTGATTACAGATTCGATTTATGATGGGGCCTCTAACCAGGAGAGTGTTTGTCCAGCAAGAGTTCTCTGTATTCCACTCCGTCCTTATCAGGTAACCGGTATAGAGAAGTTTACGCAAGGGGGAAGGAGTGGCTCTGTGAGGAGAGTACTGGCTGGCACCGAGCTTGAAGCAGAGGAGCCTGGTTCAAATTCCAAGGTCAGCTCTTTATCTCCCTGTGCTTAAGGCAGCACAAAGTAGATTGTAAGCAGAGCAAAGGTTTGCACCTGCATAATGTCTCAGTACAGTGCTGTGTACACTGACAGTGCTACACACAGAAGAAAAAAAAAGCAGTATTAATAAAGCTCTGGCTGTGCAAACACTCTTTGAACACACATTAACATCACACAAAACGGAGTAGGAAGTTAATTCCCTCCCAAATCTTGGGTCCCTCCGCTCAAGCCATGCCCCCCCTCCCTGTCAATCCTCCCACTCCCGCCCACCTCCCGCTCCGGCTCCAGCTCCCTACAGACCGCATATCGCGGTCTGTGTATGTCAGCACCCCGCCTGTCTGCAGTGCGGGCGCACTGACTCTGGGAGCGGGGCCTTAGCCTAAGGGAGATTCACTGCGGTTACCTGCTGTTGGTGCAACCTGTTAGGCTCACAGAAGGCCCTGAGCATCCGCCGATGTTGTTGGGGATAAACAGGACAGGCTTTCAGGTTACCGTTAGGTTAAATAGTCTAAAAGAGTTTAGTGCATCTGGATCCTAATCAAGTCCTACTCTATGTATCTATGTATCTATGTATCTATCTATCTATCTATCTATCTATCTATCTATCTATCTATCTATCTATCTATCTATCTATCTATCAATGTTTTGTACAGTGCGTACCCAGAGTGAGCCCTGTCTCACAGTAAGCACTGGAGGTTTGCTTCAGCACCACGGACAGCAGCTTCAGTGCTGCTTGATTCAGAAACAGGTTTCTTTTGCTGTTCCTGCTATCTTGAATTCTTTTTTTTCTGCAGCTTCATGCAGTTCTTTCATTCCTGAGATACCAGTCCTTTAAAAAAAAAATATAGAATTTTGAATTGCCGTCAAAATCTATGAAGCCAAATAAAAAATATAATTAACCCCTTCATCTTTATGAATTTCTGAAAAAGGAAAATAAATGAGCCAGTCGGTTTAGAGAAATTGCAGATAGCTAATTTAGTTTGAATAAATTAGTAATTTCTTTTTTTTTATATATATATATAACTCGTGGCATGGTTTTGTGGGGAAATATCATCATATCAATACATTTTTTAATCCCTCAAAAAGAAAATAATAGTTTGGGAATATTGTGGCGATTTCACTGTTTTCTAGAATGCAGATGAAGCATAAAAGTACTATGTGGAAAGGCTCACTCACAAATAACCAGATTAAGTGTACTGTAGATTGCTTTGTACATTTAAGTAGTCTCTCATCACAGTTAATGCAGAGATGGGTAAAACCTAATAATTTTATAAAAAGCCATAGTAAATTACTATTTTTAAGTGTTGTTTCATCACTCCATGTGACATAAACTGTAGTTCATCAGTTAACTTCCATTACCAGTCCAGATGAGTGACATTCTGTTGCACTGGACCAGGAGTGGCCAACTCCAGTTCTCAAGGGCCACCAACAGGCCAGGTATTAGGGATATCCCTTCTTCAGCACAGGTGGCTCAATCAGTGGCTCAGTGGCTGACTGCAGTGGCTGAAGCAGAAAAAGTACAGCCAGTGTCTAATATGACCAGTCTCTTCTGTCCATAACTGCATTTTCTCACTCACATAAATACATCTATATAACGTATTCATGACATTTAGCTGTTTTGAGATTTGTTTTGCAAACGTGAATAAAACAGCTCTAAAAATAATTAGTATTTAATAATGAGTAGGTTTACTGGCCATACACTTCTTTAACCCAGGCTGTACTGAAAAGCTGTGTACCTCAACAGGCTCATAGGGGTCCATGTTAAAATGGAGGCGAAATAAAGAGTGACACACTGTGCTCATTTCCATGTCATTACCCATAATGGCTGCAGTGGAAGCATTGTTTACTAAGCGATAATGGAGAAAGGCAGGTTTGCAGAGCTGTATGAGACATGCAAATGCAACACAAGTGGAATTTTTATTTACTATTTAATAATACAATTATCTCTAAAATGAATGTCAATATTCACTTATGTTCATTTATACAATCTAAGTATATTATAATTTAAGTTATATTAGCCCATAACATGTGTTAAAATCTTATGACACATAGTACTGTACAAATAGAGGCAGGTTACCCAATATAGTATTATGTTGCTGATTAAATGACCTTGAGGTACACAGGTGGATATATATCAAGCACTGAAAAAAAGTGTTTTCCCCTATTAAACAGATGCTATAAATGACAATGTACTGTAACATGTATTAATGTATAAAGGAACTCTACACTGGTTTCAAGCTTTTTGCATTGGTTAAGGATATGGAGAGTGATTATATGAGAAATTAAACACGTTAGCATGGGTCATTCTGTATCAAGTTTGGTGTCTACGCCCATCCTATTTTGTACATTTTCTTAGCATTGAAAAGCATTACCACCCCTATATGTGTCAAAAGTAAGACACTTAATCAACACGTTTTCTTCACCTGATGCGGATTCAAGTCCCCTTGAAAAATTCTTCTACCATAAATCAAAATGTACTTTTTAAGAGAATCAATCATAACTCCCTTTGCTATTGTACTACCTGTGGGGGAAAATACTTAATTTATTTGAGTATTTACATGCTTATTGTCTAATTCTGCAAACTCTGGCTTACTGAAAACTGCTAAATGTGAAGTGAATGGACATGAATAAAATGGAGCAATGTTTAATAAAGAAGGTCCTTGTGTTATCTAACGCACACAAGCAGAAAAACCTTATTTTTGTTATTCAAAGCCTAAAAGTTAGGGGAAGCTGTAACCCTACACAAATGGGACCGTAATACACCTAATTGATTACTTCAATGCCTTTTCATGTGCACATTTACATAGTATGTTTGCTTAACACTGAACTATTTCTGATGATGACTGAGGTCGGCCATGCCAGTTGTGTTAAATTCTATCCAATCAACTCAATTATTTCCTTATTTTATATGCTCAAGTCACAACCCAAAAACCTTGTGAGATATAAAGTGTCTCCTTGGTCCTCAGTGGCATCTAGGCCACATATTTCCGTTTTGTTATCTCTTAGCTCAGCTATCATTCATCTCATTCTTTTTCCAGACAGAGTTCTTAGAACAGATGCTCTGGTATTGATTGGGGTCAAGGTATATTTTGCAGAGGGCTGGATACGCACTCAGTGCTGTATAAAAGTAGACAAATCAGTAGGATGTATGAGTTGTCTTGCATGAGCTTCCTTATTTTCTCAATCCCAAATGTGTAAGTGAAATATGATCATCTCAGGAATCACATATGTACCTTAATTTAAGATAAAGAGGAGTACTTCTGATCGTTTTATGGATTAAGAACTATAGTACTCGGTAGCTACAGTAAACAGGAGCTATGCATCTTTCTGCTACTGTCTTAAACTCAACTATCTTTAAAAGTTAATCAATAACAACAGTGCACTCCAGTAGTGTACTGTATATAGTAATTTAACCATTAACACCTACGTGCAACTTTTAGACACTGTAGAACTATATAGAACTACATATTTACAGCACTTATATGTACTTTATGTTAAAGCTCTTGTTCATGCATGACTAACTGTATTTTCTTAGTTTTCATTCTGGGTTTCTGGTAGGGTTTTTTTTTTACCATATGCTTTTGAAAATGTACGAATTAAACAAAATATGTTAGGTTTGTTATTATGATGTTAATTGGAATAATTTAGAGCTTTTTCGTTACTATTCAGTTCGTTATGGGATATGTGTCAAGACAAAAGTGGTGTAAGTCTGGCGCAAAAATTTATCATAGAAAGAATCATACTGAAAGTAATAGGGTTTTTTTTCTTTGATAATGTATTTCTGATACAATTTTCGCCCATATTTGTACCACTTTTGCCTTGATACATATACCCCTGTATCTATTTATCTTGGTCATTGTGATTTTATAGTAATTGTTTAGAGCCAAGGAGCATCAATTTCATTTTAATATTTGGTTATAATCTTGTTTTATTCCCTGTAACCGTGATTTTTTTTCCCCCCTGTTACCTTGTTTGTAATTCATTTTTTTTTCTGATAGAAGCTACTTGCCCTAGAATCATTGTCATTCAGCTTAATCTGTATACATAACATCTGCCTTTACCAAGCCATCTGGTATGGCATACCGTTTCTGTCTCTAGGCACCAAATATGTCATTGTTCCTGTTTATAGAATGTAAGTTTCCCTGTGAATGACGCCCTGTCTCAGCTTCAACATATAAGTGATTCTTCCTCTGATAAGATTTGTGCTTCTGCCTAGTAACAATCAAGCCACATATGCCAGCATGGACAGTCAAATTTCTTTTACACTTGTATTTAATTGCAGACAATATTTCAGGTGTAGGGAAGGGAGAGTTTATGCAAAATCCTCTGCATACTTATATTTACAGTATCATCCTGGAAAAGAGACCACTTAAGATGATTCTGGTCATACCTTTCCCACTACATTTTCCATTATCCCAGGATATGCTAATAAAGCTCATACTTTTCCCTAAAAATCATGTTTTAATGTAAAATACTTGCGTTCTTTTTTTGTACAGTATTTCAATTTTTTGATAGCCTCAAATTTGGTTGGATTATACAGTATGTGTATAAATAAATGTTCCTGCCCATGTTCAGCATTGTAGCTCCTGCCCATGTGCAGCAGTGTTGTTCCTGTTCATGTAGAGCAGTGTAGTTCCTGCCCATGTGCAGCAGTGTAGTTCCTGTTCATGTAGAGCATTGTAGCTCCTGCCATGTACAGTAGTGTATCTCCTGTTCATGTACAGCAGTGTAGTTCCTATTCATGTAGAGCAGTGTAGTTCCTGTTCATGTAGAGCAGTGTAGTTCCTGTTCATGTAGAGCAGTGTAGTTTCAGTTCATGTAGAGCAGTGTAGTTACTGTTCATGTAGAGCAGTGTAGTTTCAGTTCATGTAGAGCAGTGTAGTTCCTGTTCATGTAGAGCAGTGTAGTTCCTGTTCATGTAGAGCAGTGTAGTTCCTGTTCATGTAGAGCAGTGTAGTTCCTGCCATGTTACAGCAGTGTAGTTCCTGTTCATATACTGTACTGTACAGCAGTGTAGTTCCTGCCATGTTACAGCAGTGTAGTTCCTGTTCATATACTGTACTGTACAGTAGTGTATCTCCTGTTCATGTAGAGCAGTGTAGTTTCAGTTCATGTACAGCAGTGTAGTTCCTATTCATGTAGAGCAGTGTAGTTCCTGTTCATGTAGAGCAGTGTAGTTCCTGTTCATGTAGAGCAGTGTAGTTCCTGTTCATGTAGAGCAGTGTAGTTTCAGTTCATGTAGAGCAGTGTAGTTACTGTTCATGTAGAGCAGTGTAGTTTCAGTTCATGTAGAGCAGTGTAGTTCCTGTTCATGTAGAGCAGTGTAGTTCCTGTTCATGTAGAGCAGTGTAGTTCCTGTTCATGTAGAGCAGTGTAGTTCCTGCCATGTTACAGCAGTGTAGTTCCTGTTCATATACTGTAATGTACAGCAGTGTAGTTCCTGCCATGTTACAGCAGTGTAGTTCCTGTTCATATACTGTACTGTACAGCAGTGTAGTTCCTATTCATATACAAGTGTAATTCCTGTTCATGTGCAGCAGTGTACTATATTCCCTGTTCATGTAGAGCAGTGTAGTTCCAGTTCATGTAGAGCAGTGTAGTTCCTGTTCATGTAGAGCAGTGTAGCTCCTGCCCAACAACAGCAGTGTAGTTCCTGCCATATACAGCAGTGTAGTTCCTGCCATATACAGCAGTGTAGTTCCTGTTCATATACTGTACAGCAGTGTAGTTCCTGTTCATATACTGTACAGCATTGTAGTTACTGTTCATGTAGAGTAATGGAGTTCCTGTTCATTTACTGCAGTGTAGTTCATGTTCATAACAAAATTATACTTTATATGTCAAGTAATGAAACATATAGCACTCACATTAAAAGAAAGAGATCTAATAGATCTAGTGGTCTGAGTACACATAGAGGGTCGGGCTCTGTGATCAGAGACCCCGCGATCCAAGAGTATCCTTAGATGTAAAAAAGGAAAAGAAAAATAGTCCAGCTGCAAGGATGGAAAATAGCTACACGAAACGCGTTGCATGGTGAGGTCAATGCAGTGACGGGACACCCGTGATGATGGCTATCCGGAAGCTGCTAGCAGAGTACAGCACGAGGACGCCGACTGAAAGTTAAGACTGGTAGCTATTTTCCATCCTTGCAGCTGGACTTTTTTCTTTTCCTTTTTTACATCTAAGTACAATCTTGGATCGCGGGGAGTAATATTCATTGGCTGCCTAAAATAATAGATCTAGTACAGATGCAGCAGCCGTTATTCGAACAAATATCGAAATTAATTTCGAGATCTCCCCATGATCCTCACTAGTTTGCCGGGGCAGACTATAATGGCCCATCGGATTAACACAGCAGGAGTTCCTGCAGTGTGAGTCCTACCAGGGTCTGCCTTTCTGTAATAGACGCGCAGTAGGATAGGCTGAGTCAGCCACTCTACTACGTGCCTCTCACAGGCGATCGCGGGGGTTTTATTTAATTTTAAACATTACAGAAATGTAGCAGGGGGTCTCCGGAGCTGAACCGCATTGATTTCAAGTCTGGGGACCCCTTACTTCCCAAGATACATGCCCTGTTATGGGGTGTCGATATCTCCTATGCATGGAAATGTCCCGCTCACGTGACGCGAGACATTTCCATGCATAGGAGATACCAGCACCCCATAACGCGGCCTGTATCTCAGGAAGCAGGGGGTGCCCGGACCTGAAATCAATGCGGTTCAGCTCCAGAGACCCCCTGCTACATTACTGTAATGTTTAAAATTAAAAATCTAGTAAGCACCAATACACAACCCACCCTGTGCCCCCACATACTGTAAAACCAATATTTATTTTTATAAACACATGATTAATACCACAGACCGGTGGGGGTCCTCGGGTGGTCCCCACGGTGTCCGCAGGCCCCACAGTGCACCCCGGAGGGTACCCATGGGTGTCTGGGGGCCTCCGGATGGTCCCTGCAGGCCCCAATGGGGTTCACGGGTTGTCCCGCGGGTGTCTGAGGGTCCCCAGGTCATCCCCATGGGTGTCTTGGGGTCCCCGGGTTATCCCCACAGGTATCTGGGGGCCCTCGGGTGGTTCCCACTGGGGTCTGCGGGCCCTCGGTTGGTTCCCACTGGGGTCTGTGGGCACTCGGGTGGTCCCTGCGGGTCCCCGAGGCCCCCACAGCTGTAATGTTTAAAATGAAATAAAACCCCCGCGATCACGTGTTATAGGCGCGCAGTTAGAGTGACTGATTCAGCCTTTTACTGCGCGTCTATTACAGAAAGGCAGACCCCGGTAGGACTCACACAGCAGGGACCCCTGCTGTGTTAATCAGATGGGCGATTATGTCTGCAGCGGCAAAACTAGTGAATATATCTCAACCTACACGCAGCACAACGCAAAACTTACCCAGGTAAATGTCCGGATAACGGCCGCTGCATCTGTATATAGCTGCATTAGAGAGAGATCATTTACAAAGTGCAACAAAGTGTATAGCGCTTGACTTTGTATTTATAGCCTCAAATATTTATCATTAATTATGAAGACATAACAGAGAAACTCCTAATTTACAAATGAACTTGTTTTGGCTGCCTGATGCGACAGCTCTAATACATGATTATTTAGAAAGAAATCATTTACAAAGTGCAAACAAAATGTATATCACTTGACTTGATGTATAAACACTCAGTGGTCTATCATTATTACAGAGACCTGTGCGTAAAGTGGATAGCTATTAACTCCCACATAATACTTGACGTCATGTCATGCGTGCTCTTAGTCATGGAGTGTGTGGTGTCGGACTAATTAATCACCAGAAACAGGGTTAGTTATACATCTCCAGAAGTTAATCTCCCATATACTTGTTGCAGCAAATATCGCCCCAGCATTAGGATGGCATCCCACCGAAACACCTAGTGCTGTAGGAGAAATCATAGGTCCAGCTCTCACCCCCACCCCCTGAGCACCGTAGTAGGGTCACACGTATGATATCATTTTACAAGTTTGGATCCATGGCATTGCCCCAATATTTCAGAATTGGAATTCATAAGAATTTTAAGGCTCAAATTAATAAAGTACCTCAAATTTTCATCAATCTCTGATGTTAGCCACATGTACAGTATAATGGGATTTGGATGTTCCCTGACATATGGTGAAATTCTTGCATTCATTGTTGCACTCTTATCTCTCTCTGTGTGACCTTCATTTTGTCACATGAAATTAGTCATTTGAATAAATAAAATAATGCAGGACAAAACGGATAACAATTTTTTTTTTCCAAGTGACTGAAAATAGACACAGCTTCACAGTTAATCTGAACTTACATCAGTCGTATCATCTGATTTGTCAAGCCCTCTTGATAAATATCATTCTCTTCTAGAATTAATTGTAAACACGTGTAATGTTCAAGTTATTGAATATCTGCAATTCTTTATTATAGCGTACAAATATTCCAAACATGAATGTATATTGTTTGGTTAGGGTTTATTGATGGTTTCCAGAATCTACTGCGAATATTCAGTGAGTTCAGTGCATTCTCAAATAGTTGGTCTATATATTTTATAATAACAATTTCCAACGGGTTAAGCTCTTTCTTTACTTTTGCAGCTGCAAACTCCTCAGAAATAATTTCCTTTACCAAACTTTGTACACTTGTACAGAATGAATAACTTGCTATGTATTTCATTGAAGAGTCTCATTTGTCTTTGGGGTATTCTTCAATGTCAATTTCCATATACTTTCATTCCAGCCCTTCAATGGAAACCATACTATTTCACTATAAAGTAGAGGTTTTTTTTAGCTGTACTCGTCCTAAAGAAAATGTTAATCTTTTTCTACTAGTAGTATCGTTTCATGGAGCAGTGTGAGAATATTGCATAGGTGTAGTCTGTATTGTACATAGATCTTTTGAGTTTAGGAATCCTATCTTAAGAAAAGGTTTAGAGATTTCATGCACAAATCAATAATCTTATGACAGCCCATTATAGGTTATCTATCAGTACTGCAAAATAATGGGAGGTGGCATATGTGATAGGGTTAAAGATTACAGTTGATAATTGGAATCTGAGAAGAATGTTATAATTTGTAGAATGTGCATGGGTAAAAATAAATAGAGATACACTTTTAATTTTAGCTTTGACCATGTTATATTACTTTTGAAGGGCACTAATAAGTATTATTTTTCTCACAGGTGGACAGAACAGAGGTGATTAGAACCTGCATAAGCCCTATCTTCTCTAAAATATTTACAGTGGACTTTTATTTTGAAGAGGTTCAGCGTCTACGCTTTGAGGTTCATGACATCAGCAGCAATCACAATGGCTTGAAAGATGCAGATTTTCTGGGTGGCATGGAATGCACTTTGGGACAAGTAAGTGAGAAATACACCATTTGCATCCAATTATCAGAGACCAATTAACTTTTCAATAAATGTTACTACTCAAAACCTTAAGGCTGCGCTTATAGTGCCGGCAGTGGCGACAGCGACGCGATGTTGCGTCAAAACAAATGCATTGCCGCCGTCGCGTGCGCATATAGTAAGCGCGATGTGATGGCGCCATGGGGCGACGGCTTGGTCGCGATCGCTGGAAGACATCTCAATTTGATTTTTCCAGCCACCGTAGCCTGAGGTCGCGTCACCAGCACTATAAGAGTAGCCTTAGCATTCAGCGTTGAAAGGTTATGGGTCCAGAGCTACTAAATAGCACCAAAAGTGTTGAATTCTCTAAATTTACTAAAGTTAAAGCATAAAACAAAAATACCTCTTTTTTTAACATCATTAACATGGTTTGTCCAGTTAATTTTATAGTCGTACATATATTTTCTTGACTGTCATAGATTAGCAGTACATTTTAAAATACCGGCGTAATGTGATGAATGACCTGAGTAGTTTGGCACATTCATTTAATTATTTGCTGAGCTTCCCATGTGAGAAGTAAGTTTACGTCTTTGAAAGTATTGAAGGTAAACATATATTAACAAAAAGAATAGTTCCCAGCACTCAATGAGATGACAGTCTGGAGGTAAGCAAAAAATAAGAAATGTAATATGCAGATATGTCAGCAAAATTCACATACAGATACAGATGTACAGTAATTGAGAAAAAAGGGGGGACCAGTTCTAGTGGTCCAAAATAACACCTGTAGGGGAAAAAGTGTTTTCCCCTTCCTTCCCCTTTCCCTTGTCCTCCTATTCACTTTTTCCCACAGGTGTCATTTTGCACCTCTAGTAATTGTTCCCCCCCTTTTTTACAATTACTGTACATCTGTATCTGTATGTTAATTTTGCTGACATATCTGCACATTACATTTCTTATTTTCTTGCTTATCTCCAGACTCATCTCATTGAGTGCTGGGAACTATTCTTTTTGTTAGTATTGCTTGGGAGGGTTAGGGTTCCCCCTTGTTCCCGTTGCACCACATCCTCACACTCTATTATCTTATATAGATTCATTGAGTGCTGTCTACTCCACATATCTATTGAAGATATATGTTTTGTATTAGAGATGAGTGAATCTGCTACATTTAGCCAATAGCATTGTGCAAAGTTTGCCTCCGATTGCTGAGGTTTGGGGTTGAAAAAAATCAACTAGAAGAAGCTGATAAAAAAAACTAATAATAATGGTAGTAAATACTATATGTAAATTCCAAGGCTTCAAATTGGAAAACAAGGGAAGAGTCTCAGCCTTGGGTGCTGAAGACCAATGCTATTTGCTCACCATAGAGAGCCTATGGAGTAAGGTAAATAATCATTAAATACCACAATCAAGATTATATCAGAATATTACACATACTGTAAAAGTAAAAATAAATATACATATCTTCAGACAACACAACAAATGGGATGAAGTCCAATCTAGATGGTGCTGCTCTCTTCGAGAAGGATGCTACCCAAGCATCCAGAGAGGTACTAGAGAAAAATAGAAGAAGAAAAGAGCACATAGTTCATAGTACAATAAAATATGTTACTGGGCATAAGAAACAATAAAAATGCACTCACAGATGTCTATAAGTCACAGCATAGAACAGGGGCTGAAAAAGGCTTGGAGTCCGAGTATACTGTGCAGAGTAGATCCTTCCGTTCACAGGCGCGCCCACCGGTATGAACAGTCAGGCAGAACTTCCGCACCACATGTGATTCGCCGCAGAGTGCTGATGTCACTATCAATGGGCGGATCTGGGGGAGCCCCTATTCCTCTCTCTCCCACGTCACTCGAACGACTCCTACTCCTCCAACTTTCCCAACGACCGGTAGAGAACCACACTATGTGTTTTGAGGAGTTTCCTCTTTGTCAGGGGTGTGGTTCTCTCAGGTCACAATGTCCATTAAATACCATCAGCTAATCATTATTCACCTGTGAGTATATGTTGCTCCAATAATTCAGCATTAGGCTTCTCTGGTAAGACATGCAAACTTACGAACCCAGCAACTGTACTGCAACACAGTGTACTCGGACTCCAAGGGGCCTATTCTATAAGCCTCGATAAGCAACTTATCAAGGACTTTTTGTGCCAAAATGCCTATTAAGTAAGTTTCGATAAGTGGGAGATAAAAACATGAATCACCAATTTTTTCAGCCATCAAAAAAGATCGCCGGGTGAGCAGCGATACGCCACTTATCGGCAGGTTCTGAAACTCATGCAATTCTAGTAGCCTCGATTAGCTTATCGATACTAATTGTGGCTCTAGAACGGGGAGTTTCTCCCAAAATCCTCACGCCAGGAAAAGTTGGCGTGAGGCTGGGGAGAAGCTTCAGAGAAGGCGGCGAGAGAGGACTTAGAAAAACAAAAACAAATGCATTTTTTCCTGCATCAGATTCATGCCGGGCGTCTCCGGAGCTGATACCTATTAATATCAACACAGGAGGCCCCAGGCATGAATCCCATGCAATAAAAATGCATTTCCAGGCAACTTCATTACCTTAGCGGCTAACCGCTAAGGCAATGAAGGAGTTAGCTACCAGTACTGTCTTTATTGTGGGTAGCGGGGGTGGGTGAAGGTGGTATTTTGCCCTTGGTGGGTGTTTTGGCCCTGCTGGGGGGGTTTGCAGTGGAGTTAACACCTTTATTTGAGGTTAATACCGCTAATGTAATGTAGGGGTTAACCCCTCCTACTACCCTCCCGGTAGGTAAAACACCCAGCAAGGGCCAAATGCCATCTTCTCCCACCCCTGTTACCCACAATAAATATTTTAAAACACAACAACACTACTACCCAATTCATCTAAACACAACAACACCCCCCACCCCCCACCCCCACCACCCATCCACACACCCAACACATACAGTATAGTAATGGGCAAAATTACAATTATCCACATATGGATAATAGTGCATTTGCCCATTATAAAATCAAACATTAAGCAGCCAGCATAAATAAAGTAAATAAAACATTCAACTTACCCCTGCCATCATGAACGGCATCCTCGTCAGCATAATACAGGTCCATATCCTCCGATGCCAGCAAGAATGCAAGAAAAAATACAATCTAATGGCCCCTAAGCCCTTAATCACCTTAGCGGTTAATAACCGCTATAGTAATTAAGGAGTTAACCCACCCTCCCCCGCAACCCACCCCACTATATCCACTCTGTACCAATTGATTGGCACAGTGGTATATCATACCTGTATAATATGGGCATGATAAGCCAGTATAGCAGTCAATGGTCTACCTAATAACAATAATTAAGGCCCAAAATACACAATAATCAAAGAAATACAGAAGCACCTAAACACCCCAACAATAAAACAACTAAAAAGCCTCACTACACATCAATTACATTAATCTATCACTAAAACAGCAAAAGTATTCCAATGATGTTATTCCAAAACATAAGAATACAAATTAAAAACACCTATCCAACTAATCAATTAAAGAAATAAAACCAGCAGCCAACAAATCAATTAATTAATTTAAACCGCTAACCAATCCTAAAATGTACTAAAAAACAAGCCATCCAAATTCTAAACAATTTAATCCAAACAAACAGAAATCAAAAAAATAACAATCAATAGAAAACAAGCATTTGCCAAAAAAATGCATTTGCTGTCACTGTATTTATCCGTACCCTAAAGGGGCACAGATTAATACAGTATCAGTCAATGGGCAAGCAAAAACATAAAAATAAATAAATACAATGTTGTGCTTATTTTTACTACCCCCCTTCATCCACCCCTTTTGCCCCAAGAAACAGGCTATAAAGGTTTAACCCTTTCATTGCCTTAGCGGCTATCCGCTAAGGTAATGAAGCTTTTTTAATGTATCCCCCTTTCCCCTGTGTCTAGGGAAACTACCTGCGCTGCTGTTACCTGAGTGGATAACAGGAGGCCTGATCCTCCGTTGAAGGGAGCCTGGCGTGATCTCGTTCGCTAGCACACAGCGCCTCCACCTGAGAAGGATCCTAACACAGTAGGATAGCCCCTCCCAGAAACCCAAACAGTAAAGGAATAAATATACACACAGTATAACAACTTATCTTTACTAACAACACATAACCTTAGTACTATAGCAGTACACACAGCGTAACCCAATACCATAAAGGCCCCACAAGGCATACCCACACCACAACACCACCCAGTGGAACCCAAAGAGTCCAGGCCCACCCAAATAGTTTTCGTGTGGAGTAGCGCTACCCACTGTGTGTATGGCCATACCTTCCTGGTCTTAGTCCAGACCAGGCCATCTTGGATGAATGGGTCCGCTGGTCAGTGACGTGGTCCCACACCGCTCATATCCTCAGGCGTCCGCCCCTGGAGCAATCTCCCGTTGGAGTGTGTCCCTATAATAGTGTCTCTGATATTATATGCCTGTGTCTGGTCCCAGACTGCAAGCCGTAGTTCACCACGAGGCCCTCGGGTTACAGCAGCAATGCCTGTCACTATCAGTTCTAATGGGGATCGTGCCTATCTGGGGCCTGCCCTATAGCACACATGCTGACAGGGTCAGGGGCCTAGCTGGGACCTAAAGGGGGTAATCTGGTCTAGTCTGGGAGACACTACCTTACCTCTCTGCGTCCCTGCTCCGACTGGCGTGGTCTCAGATTTATGCCAAACTCCCTCTCTTGCTTGCCATGAATGCTGCAGCCCTAATGGCTGTGCTGCGCCACTTGATTCTGCCCCGAGCACTCTGGGACATGTAGTCCCTTTGCGGAGCCTGCCTCTAATGGCCTCCGCAACTATTTCCCTTCTGCGCATGCGCCGGGTCTCGCGCATGCGCACTGACATTCAAGATGGTGGCCCCTGCCGTGCTTTCTACTTCCTGCCTGGTCCACCACATCTCCGGCGGCCCCCGCACGCCTCCGCAGAACAGCCGTACCCTTCCCCGTACCGGAGGTAAGGGAGGGAATGGGGGACCAGGCTACATTAATATAAATTGTATTACCAGTGTAGATGAGCAGGGGGTCTCCAGAGCAGAACCGCATTGATTTGAGGTCCAGGAACCCACTGCTTTCCGAGATACAGGCCCTATTATGGGGTGCCGGTATCTCCTATGCATTTAAATCCCACGGTCCCGTGACGTGAGACATTTAAATGCATAGAAGATACCGGCACCCCATAACGGGGCCTGTATCTTGGAAAGTAGGGGTCCCCGGACCTGAAAACAACACAGTTCTGCTCCGGAGACCCCCTGCTCATCTACACTAGTATTAAAATTTATATTAAAATATTTCGATCGATGTCGAGATACTGCACCGACACACTTTATTCGAGCAAATACCCAGTATGTACCTGGCAGATACCTGGAATGCGCCGCTCCTCACCTCTGACAAGCCCCGTTGCGTTTGCCTTCCCAGCCTGGGTTCATGCCTGGCTGACGGGCGGCTGATCTGTTAAATGATAATGATTAGGATTTAATAGGCTGCAATGCTTCGCGTGTCTACCAGATGGCATAAATTCATGAATTGTAATGCAGTATATATATATATACTGTGCAGTATTGCAGCCAGCGGGAATAAAATGCTCCAATCCCTGCCTGGAAAATACCTCAATGCACTCGGGCAGAAAACAGTCACAAACCTCAATACACCCGGGTATACCCGAATTCGTGGGACTAGCCGAGCTCGAATAAAGTGTGTCGCCAGTGTATGCGCAGGGAGAGGTGGCTCTCTCTGTGCAGCTCTCTCTGCCGTCCAAAACAAATCACCAGATGAGCCCTTTTGAGGGAGGCGATCACCACATTGTCAGCTACTCGCCCGTTTTGGGAATTTTACTATCACAGGTAATCAGGGCTTTCTGAATACCGTGATAGCAACGCTCCAAAAACTGGCGCCGTTAACGGCCCAGTGATTTTTTTTTTATGAAGACTTTTTCAGCCGCTGTTCAATGTTGTGAATTACAGACATCCGAGTGCATTTTTATTGTTTCTTATGCCTAGTAAAGTATTTTATTGCACCATGAGGTGTGCACTCTTTCCTTTTTCTGAGATTTGGGTTTGTCAGATTCTAAGAATCCAGAATTGCTGATCTGTCTTTAGTTTATATGAATGTCTCCTCCCTAGTCCTTATCACAGTACAAAGCAAGGAAAGTGAAAGGCAGTAGGCGGCAGAAATATTCCCATAGTGGTCAACATGCTGTATTGTGACATCACAACAAAGGAAGAAGCACGTTAAACCAACCAAAGTTTTATCTTACCATGTTTACTGTGTAATTCTGATTTTACAATTATTAGATTGGTAAATGTTTTTGACATCAATATTTGAGACCACACATTTAAAGATTGTTTGTTTCACATTTATGTATAATTTGATCTTTAATATGAAGCAAAAATCTTTTTCTCAAAGACATGTGAACACTAAGCTTAGTTAAACAAAGGTTGTCAAAACCAAATTACAGTTCATTTTTATCTTCCCATAAAGTATTTAAAGTAGCCGTATATAGTATGTTTTAGTATATATCCGTGAAATTAAGTAACATAACACCTTTTTGGCTTCTGCATAGCTCTGAAGCAGTTAGGGTAGTTTGTCAAAGACTCCTTGTTGCTAAAAAGTGCATAAAATAATCCAATAAAAGCAACATGGAATGTGCATCATTAATGCACCAGTTCTTCACTAGGAAATATCTGCATTTCCGCTCACACTTTCAGGAATTTTTAACCACTTTTGTGGCACGCTGAATGTGTTAGAATAAAATTTAACTCTTTATCCCTAGGATAGTACAAATTACACAGGGTCTTTCTTTAAAATTGGAGAAAAGGAGATTTCACCAGCAGCAAAGCAAAGGAAAGGGTTCTATACAGTAAAAGCAGTCTAAGGGGCCTATTTTAGTAGCTTTCATACGTGACTTAACAATTGCATCAGACAGAGTATAATTTATTTTTACTATACAGTATTGAAGCCGGGTGTCTCCGGAGCTGATCCGCATTTATTTATTTACGTTAGTGGCTAACCGCTAAGGTAATGAGGGGTTAAACTGCAGTACCCAGTTTGTTGGTGGTAGAGGGGGTGGGTGAAGTTTGTAGCAGTTACTACCGCTACGGTAATGAATGGGTTTATGCCTCCCACTACCCACCCGGGAAGCCTAACCACCCACCCCAGAGCAACTACCATCTCTATCACCAACAAACCCCCCACCACCATCACACAGGAATGGGCAAAGCTCTATTAACCAAATATGGCTAATACCGCTTTTCCTCATTCATATACAGTAGGCCCCCGCTTCTCAGCATTTCACTTCTCGGTGATCCGCCAATACGGCGGTACCAAGAAGGGGGGCCGCCATGTCCGCGCATGCACAGAAGGGGGAGCGGTCGAGTTTGTGCATGCGCCGAAGGGGGACAGACAAGTCTGAGCATGCGCAGAACTGATAGGAGAGACGGAATGCTATGTTCCGCTTTTCAGTTATTTTCGCTTTCCGGCGGCGGCCTGGAATGGAACCCGCCATATAAGTGGGGCCCTACTGTATACAACACTGCACATTGCATTAAAATAAAATACCAAAAACAATACTATAAAAAAAAACCACTAGCCATTTAATCCATTGATAGTCACTGTGGTTATCTATATCCTCAACAGGGGCACATATAGCCACATTGACAAACAATGGACACCCTATTACCCAACCCCTCTACCCCCAACAACCCCCCAACCACCGCCCCGCCCCACACCACCACACACAGTAATGGGCAAAAGCCCTATTAGCCATATCTGTCTAATAGCTATTTTGCCCATTCAAAATCAATCTATAGCCAGCTACCCTATAGTACATAAAAGTTGTACTTACCCCTGCCAGGATGAAGGCCATCCTTGTCTTCAGTGGCACCAACATTTAAAATAACACACTATCTACTGGCCAGTAACCCCTTAAGTACCTTAGTGGATAGTAAACGCTATGGTAATTAAGGGATTGATCACCCCCCTCCCCCCCCCGCTAACCACCAAGAGACAAACCATCCTCACCGGGGCAACTGTTCCCATGACCCACCTCCCCTACATCCATCACCACACACACAAATGGGCAATAGCCCTAATAGCCAAATATAGCTATTAGTGCTTTTGCCCATTTATGATGGGGAAAAAATATACTGTAAATAAACACAATTAAATAAAATGCACACAACTATACAATAAAAACAAACACTAGTCAAGAAATCTATTGACTGTCACTGTGGTTATCTATGCCCTCAACGGAGGTACAGATAGCCACTTTGGCATTCAATGAGCTCTCTATAGTCAAACAATGTATATCTTGCCCTTGTTGGGATGAACACTCATCCTCATCCAACTGCGGCACCAATCAACTCTTGACCAACAAAGCAATGATCCTCAACTTGAAGTACAGCTTGACAGAACTCCACAAACCTTCGTTGCTTGAAGATAAGTCACCGATGAGTAGATCTTCTTTTCTTCTCTCTTTTCTTCTTTCTTCAACAGGTCCAGCAGATGTTGACATGCCGTATTCTTCCTGTCAAATGAGACATGACAGGCCTTATATAAGAACTGTGATGTCACATTTGACAGACATGGTACATTCCCCAATCGAATGGGTGGATGCCTTCCCTTTGGATGCCTTCCCTTTGTGGGTAATGTGACATCACCTTAATGGGAGGGAAGTATATGGTATCTGATTGGTTGCACTTCCCTCCCATTAAGATGACATCACAGCACCCACAAAAGGGAAGGCATCACATGGTACATCCACCAATTGGATTGGTGGATGTACCAAGTGATTCCATTAAGTTTGGTAGAGAAATAATTCTCTGCCAAACTTGATGCCTAGACATTGGTGATGTACCATGTCTCTGTCAAATGTGATATTGCAGGCCTTATATAAGGCCTTTCACGTCTCATTTGATAGGAAGAAGATGATGTGTCAACATCTGGTGGACCTGTTGAAGAAAATAAGAAAAATGTACTCTCCAGTGGCTCCTCTTCAAGCAACGGAGAATCCTGTACTTCAAGCTGAAGATCATTGCTTCATGAGTCAAGAGTTGATTTGTGCCGCAGATGAATGAGGGGAATGAAAGCCTTCATCCCGGCAAGGGTAAATTACACATGTATTGACTATAGGGTGCCCATTGAATGCCAATGTGGCTATCTTTGCACCCATTGAGGGCATAGGTAACCACAGTGACAATCAATGGATTTCTTGTATTGTAATGTGCATTTTATTTAACTGTGTTTATTTTATTTTTTCCATCACAAATGGGTAAAAGCTCTATTAGCAATATTTTGGCTAATAGGGCTATTGCCCATTTGTGTGTGTGGTGATGGGGGTAGAGAGGTGGGTCATGGGGGTAGTTGTCCCGTGGAGGGTGGTTAGGCCTCTCGTATGGGGGGTTAACTCATAAATTACCATAGCGGTTACTACCCGCTAAGGTAATTAAGGGTTTACTAGCCAGTATACTATACATATTATAGCGTGGATAGGAACCGGTGCTTCAAAGGTTAATTGTATCCTTGTAATCAATTAAAGCATCCCATGCAGCAACTTCAGTGAGTGTTAAGTAGCTAATCCGCATCCCATAGCAAGAGTTAAGGAACTAGTACCTAGTGCTAGCTAGCACATATTTATAGTACACACTGTCACATTCAAAGCTGACATAAAGCATACAGTAAGGATTGAAATAACTCACTCAATAAGGTCCATGGTTTTCTCCATGAGGGCCAGGATGCAGGTTTCCAACAGCGTGCTGATTCTGCCCATGAAATGGACAAGCAAAAATAGAAATGGGGGCAGAGCACTGCCAACAAATTGGAGGAGGCCAATATAGAACAATATGAAATTATTTATTAATTAATTAAACGGATCATAACAGACCCTTAGATAGCAACACAATGCACCTACGCGTTTCGGGCAATACGCCCTTTCTCAAGGTGTCACCTTGAGAAAGGACGTGTTGCCTGAAATGCGTAGGTGCATTGTGTTGCTATCTAGGAGTCTGTTCTGATACGTTTAATTAATAAATATTTTAATATTTTTCTATATTGGCCTCCTCCAATTTGGTGGCAGTGCTCTGCCCCCGTTTCTATTTTTATATTATAGCGTGGCTGGCTACTGATTGATTTTTGAATGGGCAAACGTGCTATTAGCCAGATCTGTCTAATTGGACTTTTGCTCATTACTGTTTGTGGTGGTGGGGTGTGGGGTGGGGGTTGCCAATTTGGCTATCTGTGCCCCCTTCGAGGGCATAGATAACCACAGTGACCATCAATGGATTAAATGGCTTGTGTTTTTTTGTGATAGTATTGTATTTCGTATTTTATTGTAACTTGCAGTATTGTATATTTGAATGGGCAAAAGCATTATTAGCCATATTTGACTAGTAGGGCTTTTGCCCATTCCTGTGTGATGGCGGTGGTGGTGGGGGGTGGTGGAGGGGTGTTGGTGGTTGTTTGTTGGTGGTAGAGGGGATGGGGGAAGGGAGTAGTTGCACTGGGGTGGCTGGTTAGGTCTCCTTGGCAGGGTTAGGTAAAGGTGTTAACCCCTTAATTACCTTAGCTGTAGTAAATGCTAAAATAATGAAGGGATTGACCCCTCCCGCAACCCTTCTGGGAGGCCTGATAACCCCTTCATTACCTTAGCCACTTACCAAATAAACTAATCTCTTGTTTATTTACCTCTGTGTTCAGCCTGGTAATTGTGATCTAAAGTCTGGTCAAAAGTCTGGTCAACCCCTTTCATGACAATCATACTGCTGGAATGTGGTATATATGATTCAATGCAGCAAATGTGACCAAAGATGCTATAGGGGTGAAACCAACCAAAAACGTCAAACCAGAAGGAACCTACATAGACCTACACCTACACTTACACACCATGAAGAAGGAAGATATTGCACTCCAGTAGGACACCACTACTCACAGCCAGATCATTCCATAAATTATAGATCCAAACCCTCAAAGAAATGTTTAAAAGCACTCAAGAATGGAATAATTTGAACTCAAAATTTTCTTTGACTAAAAAGAGAGAACTTAATACCGATATGGTTTTTTTTACACACTCAGAATTATTTTGAATGTTTTTCCCTATCCCGCTCTATTAATTTTACCATTTTAAACCTTCTCCTCCCCCCTTTCCACCCTAAAACCCTTCCCACTGCTGATGCCCGCATGGTCCTACATACGCTCCACATTTTTTACTATCCCTTTGATCCGTTTATTGCCCTCTGCTATTCATTCTCTACATCATCTGCCTTAGATTTGTATCTTTCATTTTACATCTGTGTTTAACTCATGGAATCTCTGTAAATCAGTATTCTCACCTGAGGAAGAGAGAACCCTCAAAAGCTTGTCAAAACATAACAATTGTTAGTCCAAATTAAAAGGTATCACCTAATACTAAAGTACTTCTTTATTTTGCACTATCCCAACTGAGCTAACACAGCTATTTCTATTTAATCCTTTAAGTGTACAAATTATGAAGAAACCTTTGAGGTTTCAAAAGTTGCGTACACTATAATTTAATCTATGAAAACTCTAATGTTGATCCTCTAAAAGGTATCCTAACCTACATTGAATCTGTTTTTCTCCAGGACTAATACAACTACTAGATATTTTTTGTAACTATGAAGGCTTTTTATCAGCTACAGTACCAACAAATAATGTACATGCACTGTTCAAGAAAAATTATATATCATCAAACAATTTAAAAATGGCTAATTATTTTAAAAAGATATTCTATAACCTGTACATCCTTGAGAGAAGACACAGTTAATATTTCAGGTATAACCTACTCTATAATGTAAGAAATATACTCATGCTATATTTAACACTGGGGTCACTAGTATTATAGCAGTAGTTAATTAAATGCTTTGGCAACCTTTTATATTGACATGAATATATCAGGGTACTCATTTCTATCTGTAACCCTCCTTACCCGGCTCTAAAGGAGGTCACATTAGATTAAATATACACATTGCCAGTGCTAAGTATCCTCAGACCTTTGGAGGGCGCTGGCTCGGTGTGAATAACAGATAGAAAAAGAATGGGTGCCAGGAGCTTTTATAAACAAAAAGGTGCTTTATTTGACAGCCGTCCATAACGCTCCACAGATATTGACGTACTTGACAGAAAACCCCTTAAGGCATTAGCCCTTTTATAAACTAGTATTCACCAGAGACGGGACAACATTTCCTTCCAGCTGATTTAAAACCAACTTTGTTCCTTAAATGGGGAATTATTTAGTAAATACAAATGTAGCTTATTAACAGGAAAACCGACCACAGTAATCCCAGGCCATGGGCAAAGGAGACATAAGCAGCCAATAGATCAAATTACTGACAAAGCATTTTTTCCCATGGCTAAGAGAAACGAGTCGGACTACATTTTTATTTTAAGCTGTTACAAACACTTTGGGGCTTATTCAATAAAGTGCTGTAGTGCCAATTCGGCACAACAGCACGAAAAGTCATATTCCAGGCCATGGGGTTGGCAGTGCCAAATCAGCACTACTGTATATCACACTAAGAAAACACACCTGTGAGCCATTCAGAAAAACGGACCATATTTTCCTGTCAGAGCTATCACTCTTCATTGCCGAACCCTCACTGTTGCCAGCCATAAACTTGTATCATGTAATCTTGAGTTAATGACGGTTCTTGAAGGTATACTCTGGTCAGACTTCAAGACCATTAGATCATTTTAAATTGAGTCAGGAATCAGGTTTGCAGAAATTACAGATCACATCACTCATGTTTAGGTAGAGGAAATTATATACAGTACACTCAACAATGAATTACTTAGTGTTATTTTTATTTCTGTATAAGGATTAACTCATTCCGCTATTGAACGCTATAGTGTATTGCTTCAAAATATATTTCAAACCACTCTAGTGCTTCAGGGATTAACATGATCTTAAAGTTATATTTTAAGAAAGGGATGGTCATTTTGTTTTGCCTTTGACAAAAACATTTAAAAGTGATCGACTTATATTGCAATAAATTAATGCATGTGCTATGCGAGTAGAGTAAGATGTGATTATTTTTACTGTTTTTCTCCATGCAGATTGTATCACAAAGGAAACTGTCAAAATCCTTGCTGAAGCATGGAAACACAGCAGGGAAATCATCAATAACGGTATGAACACATTCAGACCTTCAATATAACAATGAATGAGTTGTCATAATACTAGTAAAACGCTATATTTTATACCGCATTGTGGGATGAGCGATTAAACCTAATAGGATAAAGATCCATAACACTGAATGAAACACAGGGAAAACAAAATTTGAAACGCCATTTATTTGTTGCATTTTGTCATCAAATTGTCCTAGTATTGTTAAATTTCAGTTGAAAACGATAATGTCTGGCCAATTTAATTCTCCCACTATTGTGTGGTATTAAACGAGCCAATAAATAAGCCTAGTTTCCACTGACAGTCGAGACACCGGCAACGCAATTGTCTAGAAAGGCGGCTATTGTCTGTCACAATGATCAAGCACGGTCTTGAAGTCCAACAAAAATGAAAATATTGAATACCACTTCAACTTTCACATGATTACGACTTGAAAAGAAATACGTTTAATATAATATCACAAACTGCAAAACACTTCCGTGGAACAATCTCAATCGCATCAAACTGTTCGAAAGTTTAAAAACAAAGAACAACACACAAAACTCATTATTCTCAAGAAGGCTGTGATGTAAGAACATACAGTAAATACATAGTTACATAGATAAATAGTAGATGAGGTTGAAAAAATACATATGTCCATCAAGTTCAACCTGTGTTAAATTTAGACGACAGATACTTCTCCTATATTTGTATTTACAATATATTGAACCAGAGGAAGGCAGATACAAAACCCCAGTGAGATATCAAACCAATGATATCTCATAAGGGAACAAATAATTTATTTCCCAACTACAAATATTGGCAATCAGATTACTCATTGTACCAACAGCCTTCCCATGTTTACTTATTTGGTATATCCCTGTATACCTTTCTTTCCTAAAAAAAAAAAAAGTCCAACCTTTTTTTTTAAAGATATCTATTGTATCTGCCATCACAGTCTCCATGGGTAATAGTAGACTGACAGATAGTAGATCGCAGTTGAGGTTGAAAAAAGACATACGTCCATCAAGTTCAACCTATGCTAAATTTAGATGGCAAATACTTTATCCTATATTTGTACATACAGTATATTGATCCAGAGGAAGGCAAACAAAAAACCCCAGTGAAATATCATCTAATGATGTTTCATAACAGGAAAAATAAATTCCTTCCTGACGCCAAATACTGGCAATCAGATTACTCATCCAGATTACTCACCCTGGATCAACATCGTTCCCATGTTTACTAATTTGGTATATCCCTGTATACCTTTCCTTTCTAAAAAAGATGTCCAACCTTTATTTGAAGATATCTATTATATCTTCCATCATAGTCTACATGTGTTATAAATTCCACATTGTAACTGCCCTAACTGTAAAGAACCCTTTCCTTTGTTGCTGGTGAAATCTCCTTTCCTCCAACCTTAAGGGATGACCATGTGTCATTTGTACGGCCCGTGGGATGAATATTTATTTTGAAAGCTCCTTATATTGTCCCCAAATATATTTGTATATAGTTATCATATCCCCTCTTGGACACCTTTTTTCTATTGTAAATGTAGTGAATTCCACAACTGTCTTTACTGTAAAGATTATTATATGTATATTATTATAATTTTGTATTTGTTTTTATTATATGTTTCTTATATTGCCCATATGGTGGGTTCTGCTGTCATTTGCACCTACCTAATACGTATTGTGCTGTCTATTTTATTTTTCTATTAATATTGTATTTCTTTTGTCTATTCATTGTTCTTTATTCTCATTGTCATTATATGTCTGTTCCCCTTCATGTAAATGGGTTAATAGGAGTATATCAGTTTCTGTATGGCGTCACTCAATTAGCTCCTATATATGGCTTCTGTGAGTGCCCTTTAGACAGACCCCTGATGAAGCGTAATGCCGTGAAATACGTAGTGGTTGGTCATTGCTCACGTTTTGACATCTTGTACTGAGTATCTCTATGAGGCTGCTATAAATCCACCTATACATTAGACTGGATGATGTGTGTTTGCTGACTTTCCCTCTGGCCCTTCACAGCCAGTAGTAGACATTTGTCAGCCCAAAAATATCTTGGAACTATGATGAGGACAATGATTGTGTTGGTTTATGCAAATTTATATGTGAGTTTTTAATATTTATTGTATACAGTTATATATGCCCTCTTAGATGCCTCTTTTCTAATGTAAACACATATAATTTAGCTAGCCTCCTCTCATAAATCACATTGTCCACCCCCTTTATTAATTTGGTGGCTCTTCTCTGTACTTTTTCTAGTTCCATAATGTCTTTTCTATGGAGTGGTGCCCAAAACGGTTTTCAAAATATTGAATTTAGTGGCAAGTATTAGTTGTATCCCTGTAATGTAATGTTTTTATGCAATGTTATTTGATGTTTTGTGGTAACGCTTTGTGGTAATTAGAGCTGTTTATATACTGTACTTGTAATGATGTCTCCTGAGTACACATGGGGGTTTCATTATCTACTTTTGAGACTTTATTCTGCAGTGTAATATACTTCTTTTGGCCTCCTGGTGCACTGCAAGTTTTATTTTGATTTACTCTATGATTCTGGCAGTGAGAGATCAGTTGTCAATACAGTATCTCTGGAAGGACGTAAATAAGTTGGAGGTTATGCAAAAAAGGGCTACTAAAATAGTGCATGATCTACAGCAGGGGTGTGCAAATGTTCCCCCCATGCCCCCACCCCTTCCTGCTCTCCTGTCCTGCTAGTGCCCCCCTCGCTTACCTTGTCTTCGGTGTCAAATAATGCCACGGGTCACTTGACCCCGCAGCGCAAGTTGACACTGTGTTGCCGAAGACAAGGTAAGGGAGTTGCAGAGGCCTCACACGTGTGGTCTCTCTGAGTGCTCCTAAGGAGCTGTTGACTCGATACTACCTGCAACTGAGATAGTATTCTGGTCATTATCTACACATACCTTGATACAATAGGGGATACTTGGAGGCAGATTTTGTTTTTACCACGATCACTTGATAAAGACCACTAAGGTCGAAACGTTGTGTTGGCTCAATAAATGTGTTTAGATATTCAAAATCCGTTGTGCCCTGTGTTCCTTCTACTACTTAGCTAGGACTGACGACAGGCTTTCGTTCAAGCACGGGAGCACCGGTAATTGTATCATTGATATACTTTTCTAGGTGTGCAGCATTCACTTCATATGTCCCCTCTGGTAGTTCACACTATGAACTCATTTGGGGACATTATGGCTTTTAAAACATAATCAGTGTATTATTTTT